>NC_069499.1:50136884-50191884 GCF_027579735.1 Bombina bombina | reverse complement strand
AGAGAGCAGGGGGCGGAGGAAGCAAGGAAACGGTTAGCTATTTTCAATATAAATTATTATTTTTTCTGGACAAGTATGAAAAATATAAAGTTAGCGACTGTAATGGATGCCTGTTGTACTATACTTAATTGTCTTTGGGCAAGGAAAAGTTTACTTTCACTTTAAACACATATATAGAGGGACAGAGTAATGCAATAGAAAAAATATTATGGCCTAGCATAGTGTGTTACTATCGCACAATTATGTCCCTTTAGAGTGAGGGAGATCTTAGCTGGGTGGCAGTTACCTAATTGTAATACAAAAAGCTGATCATGTGACCAGCCCAGGGCACACATTGCCCTCAGATGCGGGCATAGAATAATCACAACAAAGGATTATGCAGAGCAGGCTGCCTTCATCCCATGCAGCGCGCGGGACCTCACGGTGTTGTGGTTACTATGGAGAGAGGCTTTCTGGCATCTATGAAACACAGAAAAGAGAAAGAAGGCGTAAATAGCGCTCTCACTGAGCACAGCTTGTTTGCTCTGTTTAATTATGCAATGCATACATGCAGCAGGTGCTATACTATTTTATAGGAGCAGAAGTTATATTTGGGATGTAACTTCAGCTTCTTTATTTTTAGGGCAAACTATTAGCAGGAACGCACTGTACTGAGCAAACCGTCTGTGGGTATATACACAAAATGTATACGGTATCCACACGCTCCACTGGGTGACTGATTTATGTGTAGCAGCCAGATGGAATATTCAGGACCAAGCTACACTATTAGAAATAATTTGTATATAGACTTTTTGTGGGGGTACTCACTAGTACTGAGTATCAACACCTCTGCCATCTCATATCAGGTAATATTTGTAATCATCATGTAAATACTGAGCACAATATATCAATCAATAATCAATGAGCAACGCACTTACAAAAAAAGCATTGTATAGACTTATATAGAAAACTCCAGAAAGCTATATGGAACTATATGGTTTTATGCATCAGAATTTATTGACAATATTAAAAAAGATCTTCATGCAAAAAATATAAAAAAACAACAAAAAAAAAAACATTTAAAACTGTACTTTTTCCAGTAAAATATGCAGACACAAGACACACCCCTTTAGGAGTGTTAGCATTCTGCATTCCACTGAATGTACTCCAGTTTCCCTAGGGGAAGTGGACACTTACAGGAAAAACAGGTAAAATAAACAAGAAAAGTGCAATGCTAAGTTTTCTATTTATGCACAATAAAATATTTGGGGCCAGCTTCCGAGTTGAGCGCAAACGTTTTCACGCGAACGATAAGGGGTTTACCGTGGGGGTTTGCGCTTGTCTGGATTACCGTGCTGGTATTACGAGTTAAAAGTAAACGTGATTTACACTAGAATGATTACCACGTCCTCAGAGCTCTGGTTAACTGTTTCAGGAAACTAAAAAGTTAAACTAAACACATCAAAAATACATTACAAAGATACAGTTACACTCATGATAATAAAAGGTATTTTAAAAAAGATTGCACAAAAGAGTTATAAGGGGCCAAAGATATGAGGTCTCTGGTGATAGAAAAAAATGCAGGCAAATGGCTTTAACATACATATAAAGATGTATATGTATGTGTGTATAGATATATAAATGTTTATATGTGTACATATGTATTTACAGGCATATTTACACATATAAAAACATAATTACATACGTACACATAAATAGAAGTGCATTGGAGCCTTCATTTTTAATAGTGTTACACTGTGTATTTAAAGGGACAGTACACTGTAAAATTGTTTTTATATGAGTGTATTTTGAATGACTTGTTATACCAGCTGCAGAGTATAACATGTATGAGAAATTGCATTTTCAGGTTTATTTGTGTATATGAAGTAGCTGGTTTTGTGCTTTTAAACCACAGCCTATTGAAATGGGTTGAGTTTCAGGTAATATCAGATCTCATTATGTTATCACTTTGTGTACACACACTTGCTTCCTTATCTTATATTTTTCTAGAAAACCAAAGCTCACAACTTAGAGAGAACAATGGAAAATGATCATTTTATTACTTAAATATCATGACCCCCACTGAGAGTGTAATCTCTTCTGCTGGTTGTGTTTACTTAGGCTATTCAATAGAATATACTCCAGTATAGAAACTTTCAGTATAGGTTGGGATACCATCAGCTATTTCTAATGCCAAAATAGGGGTAAAGGAGCTATTTGTAAACAATTTAAAACACTCTAGCAGGTAAAATAAATAACTGGGAACAATTTAAAGCGGAGAAAATTTTGGGGTGAACTGCCCCTTTAATGTAAATCAGGGCTCGACAAACCCAGGAGCCAGGGAGCCACTGGCTCCTAGAAATTGACCACTGGCTCCTAACTTTTTGGGTTTTCTCCATTTATCTATATACAACTACCACTGTCTGGCTCCTAAAAATATGTCTGGCTCCTAAATATTCTTATTGACTCCTAATTTTAAACAGATTTGTCGAGCACTGCCAAATATTTCACATTCCAATGTTCTGTAAAGAGAAGAATATGTTCTATGAATTTATAAATAGGTATTACTATCCTATATTATAAAAGGCAAGTGTTTGTCTGAAGCCGTCATGCGCAGTAGAGACAAACACTTGGCCTTAGATCCTCGCACGCGCACCTCGGCACAGCTGACAGCTGATAGATTGTACCTCGCACGCGCACCCTCACCGCACGCGCACCCTCGCCCCCACACACCCACATTGTACCTCGCACGCGCACCCTCGCCCCCACACACCCACAAACTTGCCCGCACGCCACTTAGCCTATCCCCACATACTTAGCCATTAACACTTAGCCATTGTACCTCGCACGCGCACACTCGCACCCACAAACTTGACCGCACTCCACTTAGCCTATCCCCACATACTTAGCCATTAACACTTAGCCATTGTACCTCGCACGCGCACACTCGCACCCACAAACTTGCCCGCACGCCACTTAGCCTATCCCCACACACTTAGCCATTAACACACTTACTTGGCCGAACGCGCATGCGCACCCTTGCACACACACACACTTAGCACGCATGCGCACGCGCACCCTCGCACCCACGCGCACGCAAACATAGCCTCAGCGCGAGCTACCGGCGCGATTAGTCGTGTGACTAGCAGTTGAAAGCGTTGCGAGGCTTCACAAAACTTAATACAAATGCACAACGCAGTGATAGAAAGGTCATTTGAAAGGTCCGGACTTATCTATGTGCTACACAGCACATACAAAACACATATTTTAATTTTAAAAACAAACATTTGCTCTGTACTTAAAAAAAATTGGGTCTGGACTTATGTAGACAGGGGAGAGAGAGACAGGAGAGAGAGAGACAGGGGAGAGAGAGAGAGACAGGGGAGAGAGAGACAGGGGAGAGAGAGAGAGAGAGACAGGGGAGAGAGACAGGGGAGAGAGACAGGGGAGAGAGACAGGGGAGAGAGAGAGACGGGAGTGAGAGAGACAGGGGGGAGAGAGTGAGAGAGACAGGGGGGAGAGAGTGAGAGAGACAGGGGGAGAGAGTGAGAGAGACAGGGGAGAGAGAGTGAGAGAGACAGGGGAGAGAGAGTGAGAGAGAGAGAGAGAGAGAGAGAGAGACAGGGGGGGAGAAAGAGGGGAGAGAGAGAGATAGGGGAGAGAGAGAATATAAAAATAAAACCACACGGCCCGTGTGAACGGGCTTTAGGACTAGTATATATATATTGTACAAAAAAACACAGATATATAGAAATATGAATTTATGACTAAATAGAACATATTCTGTTATGTGAAGGACATTGGAATGTGAAATATTTATATTTTTATGTCGGGTTAGCGCATATGAGAATATAAGATCGGGTTTGTGCAAGTTTTTTTTGCTCCATTGACTTCTATGGGGGTTATGTGAACGTGCATGCGATATTCTAAGTTTGGCTTTTTGCGCTCATCGGGTTAGTGCGTGAGCTAAAATAGTTTACTTTCAACTCAAAATATGAGCGCAACACAACAAAAAGCTTATTTCTAGCGCAGTTAGCGCTCTTGCAGGAGCATTAATAAGCACTTCACAAGTCCACGTTTATGGGGAATCACATCCTTTCAACATGAATATTACAGTATAAGCTAGAGGAGGTTCACAGACAATATACTGCGTTAGCCTTCAGTAACCTATATTCACTAAGGTAAGAATGCAGACAAGGTGAAAAGATCTCACTATACTATACTACTGTTCTGTCTCCTTACGTATCTGTAAAATCTGCAATGTGCTCACTGATTTAAATTTAAAGGGATGTTGAACAGTGAATACATGCTAAATATAATGATGCATTCAAAGAAAAGATTAGCCTGAGGATAATATGTAGATGTATTTGTACAAGTATATAAGTTGTTTCTATGAGGTACTTTAGTCTCTATAAAGTAATGGGTGACCTTAACACTTCTATTTACCTCTCTCTTATGCTGAAAATGATTATTGGCATACATAATTCAGGAAATAAAATAGAGTTTATGGAAACCCTGTTAGATAATCACATGTTTCACACAGCCTTGTTTGCATAGTCTTTTTAAATTTCCTTTATATATCTGTCCTCAGCAGTACAGTGAGATAATTGGGGAAGTTCAAACATGGCGGCATATCCATTGCTTTAAAGAAATTCAGTAGTATTTAGAAAACCAACAATTTTCAGCCAATTTACAGGAAAGGGGCTCAAAATAAATAATGATACAACCTCCTGCTGTTTAATATCCTTTTAACCCTTTTCCTGTCAAGGTTTTAAGATGACACTTTTAGGAAAATACAATTAATAGGTACACAATTCTCCCCCCCCCCCCTTTGTTTAATCTAAAATTGGGCATTTATTAAAAAATGTTTCTGTACTGAGAATTTCTCCTTTTTCATGCTTGTGACTGGAGTGTCTACCAATAAAGCAAAGGGAGTTTCGCTTATCAGCCAGTGGGCAATCAGACATCAGACTCTGCCCACTCTGCCCTTTAGCTTCAAAATCAGCAAAAATTGTATTTGTGAATATATATATATACTGTATATGTGTGTGTGTTTAAATTGCGTTTTTTATGAGCATGATACCAATTTTCAGACTTTTCTGTCCTTTTTAAATTAGTTAGATAATCACGTTTCACATACCCTTGTTTGCACAGTCTTTTTACATTTCCATTATATATCTGTCCTCAGATATATCTGTATTTTATCTGAACAAACTATTCCCTTTAATGTGTTCCCAATAATAAATTTCACCTACTGGAGTGTATTAAATAGCTGCTTTAACATTATTTACCTTTATTTTGAGATTTGAAATGTTGACAGTTGAAACCTTCAAATATACTAAAAATGTCAATACCATAGTAATGGCTACAGAAAATCTATGCAGGCAAGAGGCATCAAAAGAAATAAACCTCTCTGTATGGGTGTGGGAGAGAGCCCAACCCTTTTTAAAAGAGAATTAACAGACAGAAGTTTTGTGAATTAGACAACATTGGGGAGACTAGAAAATTATTCATATAAAAATGATCAATTAATTATCATTTGATTAAAGGGACATAAAAATCAAAATAGTATTTCGCACCTGACATGCTTTTTATATTTTGCCCACTTTTTCTGTAATTTTTTCACATTGTCTCCAGCGAGTATGGAGTGTATGGAGTGTACCCTACACGCAGAATCCTCATGTTTGTGTCTGAGCCTATTCTGTCCCCACGTTTACCACTTCCCAACACCTCTAAGGTACCTTTTATAAATCAAGCAAATCTGATGAATCGCGTCAAATTTGCATCAAAATCAGGAGGCAGTATTGAGAAATCAAGTGGTCGGGCAAATGTACACAGCTATTCGGCTGATGCATGAAATGCTGCAGGATAATATACTCAGATGTAATATTTCAGGCTTCAGACAGCCATATTGGCTTGGAATCCTATTAAAAAATCAAGTGACAATGAAAACACGCTTGTACTCTCGCTGCAAATCTACGCCACCTACTTGATGGGCGAGCACCATTGTAATGGAGGCAATAGAGCCAGACAGCAATGCAGAACCAAAGTACTTGTATATGCATAAAAACAAGCTACAGAAAAAATACTGAAAATTAGTAAAAATGCCTTCAATTAAAAAACCTGTTAAAGAAGACCCCCAGAAAATAAAAACTTCCAATTACTAGGCTTGTTGTTTTTTTAGAAGCGCTGCTTGAAAACTCACTGCAATTCACACCAATTGGCAGAGTAGTTTCCCCGCATTTATTTTTGAATAGGCTACAAAATACAGCATGGATTAAAGCAAACCTACTTTTTGAATAGACGCCCAAGTGCTATGTTTTGTGGCTTAAAACCTTGAGATTTCTATATAAAAATGATTAGTTATGCATAATAAAACATTTTCATTTTTTATTTTGTTGCCTTTCAATGTAATTTTGCTCTGAAAATATAGCAATTTCTAACTCTCAGACCTTGATATGCACCTGCTGACTTCTCAAGGCTATAACCCTGCTACATATCTGTCCCTAATTGGCTCTAACTGATAACAACTGCAAGACAAATCACTTTATACTAACTTTATGATAGTAGCCTTGTTGTCTGCCAACTAAAGCCCAGATTGGCTCCTCACAGTAAGGCAAACAGTGGGTGGAGTTAAAGGGACAGTCTACCATAGAATTGTTATTGATTTAAAAGATAGATAATCCCTTTATTACCCATTCCCCAGTTTTGCATATCCAACACAGTTATAATAATAGACTTCTTACCTTGTATCTAGGAACCTTCTTTCAGCCCCCTGATCACATGACTGTGACTGTTTATTATCTATTGTCTTAAATTTAGCATTGTTTTGTGCTAAATCTTAAATAACCCCTTGTGCCTGAACACAGTGTTATCTATATAGCCCACGTGTACTTTCTGTCTCTTTGTGTTGAAAAAAGATTTAAAAAGCATGTGATAAGATGCAGCCTTCTATGGCTTAGAAATTAGCATATGAGCCTACCTAGGTTTAGTTTAAACTAAGAATACCAAGAGAAAAAAGCTAATTTTATGATAAAAGTAAATTGGAAAGTTGATTAAAATTAAATGTCCTATCTGAATAATGAAAGTTTAATTTATACTAGACTGTCCCTTTAAGCCATTGAACAATAACTGCAGTAAATGGATTACATTAGGCTGATCTATAGCAGCACAATAGAAATGTCTTTTGTTTACAAGGTGTTTACTGTCCCTTTACCAATACCTCCTCCTGGTTCCTGGTGCTATTGTGATCTCCTAGGATCTCCCAGTGACCAGTAAAGAATGGCTATTGTTACAAATACCGCCCCCCCCCCCCCCGTATTGTTTATCACCTCTGACATCGCTAATGTAAATAAACATCTCTCAGTAGTCTCAGTAATAACAATGTTCAGAACTACTGAAATGCTGGAACAGATTAACATCCAGTGTCACAAATGCTGAAATACTCATGATATTTGTAGGGTGCTGTCTGTAAGAGACACTGGTACATAGCTGTAATATTCATCACTACACTTATACATATAATGTACATGAATCATGTTTATGGTGACTCAGTTCTGCGTAAGGACACTACATTCTGTAATTTAACCTGTTGTGTATTAGCAATAAACTGTAGTTCATGGCTATATTTAGTCACATGTATCACAAGGTATTACAAGTTTCTTACTGTTACTAAGTTGTGAAAAAAGCAAAAGGTGACACAAACTTCTGAACGTCACTGCATTGCATTTAAGGGGTAATGTCTGTAATGCAATAAGTAAATGCTTGAATCTTTTGTGATTACGTAAATCGTTATTGGCAACCATTAATTTGTCCCATGCATAAGGGGTTAGACACATAAATATGAATGTTCACCAAGCACTGAGCTGACAGGGTCCTGAGCAGAACACGGCTCCTGAGCTTGTCTTTAACTATGTTTTTACACAGGGATTAAATGCTTAATAACCAAGGGACATTAGTGTATTCTAGAGCATTTTATTAGTGCATTACAATATATCTCTATAATGTAGAATTAAAAAGATTAAAAATATGTTGAGTGTTAAAACTAAATTACGACTACAAATTATTAATTATTATTATTATTAGCCTTTATTTGTATAGGGCCACAACATTCCGTAGCGCTATTAATACCATTGTACAATCCTATTATAACAATGCTGTACTATACAATAAAGCTTTAGAGGAGAAATGTACAGTGCAAATACTATAGAGCTTATATAACAATTCTCTGCAGCTGTATAATCATCCTGTAGAAAACCGCATAGTACTAATGTTCGGTTACTGTTATATAATATTGCAGTGCTGTATAATAATCAAATCTAATTAATACTTGTATAAAACAAGCACTCAAAATCACAGGAGTTTTACATGATATGATCAGTGACGTAATTAAATATTATTATTGCACCTTCCTTTCAGACACATTGGAGACTGCGAGTGTTTCCAATGTGTCTGAAAGGAAGGTGCAATAAGGTGTTATAATTAAAAATATGCAAGAACAAGACGTGTAAATACTTCTTTATATCACTTAACTTTCTTATTGATCCTTTACGTTCCTATAAATATATCAGAACCAATGCATGCAGGTATCTATGGCACGTAACGTATTACCTGATATGAGCTTCATTCTTTCCTTCTCTCCTTTATGCAAACCTTAATTTTTTTGTGAGATTCTCCCAGTGTTAGCCAAGTGCAGGAACATGTCACATTGCCAGCGTCTCACCCTCCTTACTTGTGTAAACTATCAACAGCAATGAATCTACCCCTCCTCCAGGTCTTGGCAGTCCCTCTGCAATCTCTTTTCTTCACATTGTTTTGTGATTTAAACTTCCCTGACTCATTATCTGTGCAGGCTGTGATTGGACGATCCTCTCCTGCCTCCTTCCCTTCCTCCACACCTGTTGCTCACATTCCTTTGGCCTCTGGATTTACAGACCCAAGGTCCAGCTGGTCTTTATGTTTGCTGTTTTGTGTACACAGCTGTAATATCAGTCACAACTCAACACTGCAGCTACAGCTCAGGTTTGTTCACAGCTCTCAGTTTGTTTATCTCATGTGCAGTAAGTGAAAGTAAAATCAGTAAAGCAACAGGAAAAGCCAGTAGGATTCTATAGGAAGGAATAGATGCTAATGTCACTATAGTAATCAATCCTCAAGTACACTACCACAAACAGTTAATATGTTATTTTATTATTGCACTATTGCTTGTATGTAACTGTGTGTTTATCCACTGTAAAGGAATTAAACACATAGATAAAGTTAGCACCAAAGCACTTCTGGGAGCTAGCTAAACACATCTGGTGAATCAATAATAAGAGACAAATGTGTGTAGCTATCAATGAGCTGTTACCTTGTCGTAGTGAATTGCTGTTCCTGAGCTTACCTAGGTATGTGTTTCAACAAAGAATACTAGGAGAACAAAGCAAATGAGTTAAGAAAAGTGAATTTAAGTGACTTAAAATGGCATGTTCTACCTGAATTTTGAAAGTTTAATTATGACTTTCATATCCCTTTAAGTGGATATTAACTTGTGTTTAAAGGGACAGTCTGTCTACTCCAGACATAACAAATTTGATGATTAAAGTAAATTGGAAAGTTGTTTAAAATTGCATGTAATTTCTGAATCATGTAATATTTAATTTTGACTAGATTGTTCCTTTAATGTAATATTGTAGGATCTTAAAAAAGGTGTAACTACATATACATTTTTTTTTATGTATAAAACGTGAAAGATAGAATGGACATGGAGGATATATTAAAGGAATATGAAATCCTATCCTGATTTTTTACATTTTCAATCAAGTAATTTGAAGTAAAATAAAAAAAATTAAAAATCAATACATCCTTTACCAAAAAAAAAAATACATACTTCATGAGTATCAGTGATGTCACAGCACTCACTGCCCATGCACCACAGTTCCTATAAGGCCTGTGGATGCCTCCAAATTCACAAGGCGGCAGATGCTCTCTGTGTTCGACTCTTTTCGGAGCCAGATTTCTGCTTGTGAAAATGCAACACACTAAGATCTGGATTTGCACAGATATTAGTGAGTTACACTTTCAGAAGAAGAAATCCGTCTCCTAAAAGGTCTGAACTCCGCAAGCTGCCGCATACTTACACATACGAAAACCTCCAAATGGACAGGCCTAGACACCTGCGTGGCTGTATGGTGGACAAGTATATGAGGTGCTTTTAGGAGAATCAAACCTTACAATTATTTTTGTTTAACAAAGACGTTTTAAATTTATATAAACTTATTTATAGATGTCTTTTTTATAGACAACATTATCTAAATTTTATGTGTTCTTTATATAAAAAAAAATCATTGTTTTTAACGCATGTTTTAAAGGACAAGAGGAAATATTTTTCTTCATATAATTCTGTTGTCAGGGGATGGAAGATTCTGCAATCTGTAAAACTATTTTGTTACATAAATAAAGAATATGCAGCATTTGGAACAGAGTTTAAGAACCTAATTTAAAAAAACAAGTGAGGTACTGAGGTAGACAATGCAGCTAAATTACTTATCACCAGGTTATGGAAACAGACTGCTATACCCACTGCCCAGACTTAGAGGCAGATTATCTAAACCTCGCCAGATCAGACGTGGTTTTTCACGCCTACACGGCCCTGGTGAAATTATCTTATAAAAGGGGCGGTCCCTGCGAGTGGCGAGAGGTCTCCTATTAAAATGAATGAAGCTCACTGGAAGCTGCAAAGTCAGCAGTGAGCAGGGCTTATTCACAGAAAAATTTGCCAGCCAGGTGGCATCATAAAGTAGCCAGGTGGGGCCAATATTATTTTCTGTTATTTATAAATGGTGATTTAGCTATACAGAGCACAGATCCATTGCATAATTTAACATAAACTGACATTGAGAAAAAAAGTTATTTACTAATTTTATATTTATATATATATATATATATTGGCTTAAAAGTTTAGCCAGGTGGTCAGTAAAATCCTGCAGGGTTTACTGTAGTCTCTATGTGGGTCATATTTTCAGAGTTAAATTACAGGGGGAAAACAGGCAGAACAAATAATGAAACAACATTGAAACTTTTTTTTTAACTTTGTGAAAATATTAACTTTGCAATTCATTTATTTTTGCTTCATGTTCCTTTAACACCTTATTCACAGACATCCTGAGCTGAGCCAGGTCATTAAACATTTAATTAAATATTTTAAGAGGAATTTAATTTTGAGTTCAATGTCTGCTATCAATATCTGGCAGAAAAATCTTCAGACTGTTCCAGCTGTGCAGCAACAAATCCTCCTCCCTATCTTGCAATGTCAACTCCTAAATATGTAGAACAAGATATACTTAAAATTGATTGGTTAATAGTCTGATTACCCAAGCAGCGTTGCTGACAGATGGGACTGGTGTCAAAGTCTGTGCACTCTTCTAATTGGCTAATAGGGTGTAAGATATATTATGTTTTGTGAGTGGGATATGTAACTGGGGCATTAAGAGTTGTGTTACTAAGATACTGGGTGTTTGATGAGTAAACTGGGGCTTTATGAGATGTGCTAGATAACTGAAAAGGGACATTCCAGCCAAAAGTGGATGCATTTCATTTTGAATAGAAGCATTTTTGTAATCTACATGTATTAGCAAAAATGCTTCTAATAAAAGATAAAGCTGTTTTAACAGTGTATTTAAGTATGCACTGTGCACCAGCATTTTAATCACAGCACTTGCACAGAGAGCCTAAGATGCTTGTACCATTAGCGCTGTGGAATCTGTTGGCGCTCTACAAATAATCAATAATAATAATAATAATAATGACTCAATTTCTTAATTGCTGACAAGATACAAGCCCCACTGGCTCTCTGAGCAACTGCAGTATTTAAAATGCTGGTTCACTGAGAATATTTAGCTATGCTTCACATGCACAGAAAAATGTTAACAATAAAACTGATACGTTTTACTAGAAGCATTTTTGCCAATACAAGTATATTGCAAATACGTTTCTATTCAAGGATGTAATTCATCTATGTGCATTTGTATTTTGACCGGCCTGTCCCTTGAAGACTGAATGAGGATGTGCTACTGAGTGTATGTAGTGCGGGTAGTTGTTTTGGGACATGTGGAGCTGACACAGTTGTGTAAGATATGTAGTCTAGTGAAGTTACAGAGAGAATAGTTGCATGACATAATATATATCAGTTTTGCGAACAGCGCTCAATGCTACAAATTTAAGAAGTAATCAGCCTGATGAAGTGCCGTATGGGCAGGAAACACGCTGGATGAATGCTGTTGTTTGCTGACACTGCTGGTGATGCTAAAACCTCAATTTTACTGTAACTACATGAATAAAAGATTAACTTTTAATTTTGAAATTGGAGCCTGGATCGTCTCTGACATTAACTATTGTATGGTTAAGATAATCAACATGTTTATTTTATGTATTTAAGTCACTTCAAAGTGTCATTTAGATAGCAAAATTTACATTGTTCTGCTGTCTACTGACACACACCTTGAAATGCCTCTTTCAAGTTTATTCTTATCCTTGAGCTCTCTCTGCCTCTTTTAAACGTTGCTACTGCAGTAATGGCTACAGAGAAGCTATATAAATAAGAGACATCAGAAGAAATTAGCCTCTCAATGGGGTATTTGGAGGTGAATTTCTTTTGATGTCTCTTGTTTACTTCGCTTGTATTTAGCCATTACTGCAGTAGTGACATTTTTAGTCTAGCTGGTGGCTTCAACAGGAAAAACAGCCATTTGGAATGGAGCTATTTGCAAACAATGTAATACACTTCAACAAGTAATATGGTTCATTGGAAACTCATTAAAGGGGAAATGAATTACATTTTACTTTGCCTTTAAGTATGATTTTCTTATCTAATTTCTTGTGGCCAATTAGAGACAGAAATAAATCAGCAAGTAATCACTGTAGCATGTTGCAGGTTAAAATTCTGGATTCTGCACAATACACAGCTCCTCTGAGGGCAGCAGAAACCCCCCCCCCCCCCAGAAATAACCCCAGAAATAAATTAAGTAAAATGAAAAAACAAAAGCAAACTGTAAATGTTTTTTTAGCTTTTCCCTATAAATAGCTGAACATGTTATGACTGTGAAGATCTGGAGTTTGAGCTGAAATGAAATAAAATAGGGAAAAGGGAACAAGGGCTACTAGGCAGTTTACCCAGAATGCCTTGTAGTTGTCCTACACGGAGCATCCTGGCAGCAAGTACTACAGAATGAGAACAAAATTCCATACAAAGAGCTTAGCCAAAGCTTCTAGTGGGATCCAGTGTGATGCTCTATTGTTCGTTTCTTGTTGTCCCAGCACAGCACATGGCTTCGTTATGCTGCGCTGGTACCGAGGAAACATTAGGCTCCCACCCACCCATCCACCCCCACTGAAACACACGCAACCCCACTAACCTCATATAGTATAGTTCAACCACTCAATAGTCCTCTACTGCAGGCTCTGCTGACTTTATCTATAGCTTAAAGGGACACTCATGTCAAATTAAATTTTCATGATATAGATACAGAATGCAATTTTAAACAACGTTCCAATTTACTTCCATTAAAAAAATTGTGCACAGTCTTTTATATTTACACTTTTGAGTCACCAGATCCTACTGAGCATGCGCAAGAATAGATTGCTATCACATGGTACAAGGTGAGTGGAAGGGGAGTGGAAATATACATAACTTTGAAATGTGTTGGAAAAAAATCTACTACTCATTTGAAATTCAGAGTAAATGCTATTGTATTGTCTTGTTATCTTGCATTTGTTGATTATGCAAATCTACTGTGTTTTTAAAGGGATAGTCAATTCAAAATTAAACTTTTATGATTCAGATAGGGCATGCCAACTTTCCAATTTACTTTTATCATCAAATTTGTTTTGTTATCTTGGTATATTTAGTTGAAAGCTAAACCTAGGTAGGCTCATATGTTAATTTCTAAGCCCTTAAAGGCCGTCTCTTATCTGAAAGTATTTGACAGTTTTTCACAGCTACAGGGCTGTTAGTTCATGTTTGCCATATAGATAACTGTGCTCACACCTGTGGAGTTAATTATGAGAGGACACTGATTGGTTAAAATGCAAGTCTGTCAAAAGAACTAAAATAAGTGGGTAGTCTGCAGAGGCTTAGATACAAGGTAATTACAGACATAAAAAACTAAATTTATGCTTACCTGATAAATGTATTTATTTCTGGATATGGTGAGTCCACAACGTCCTCAATTACTAGTGGTAATATTACTCATGGCCAGCAGGAGGAGGCAAAGAGCACCACAGCAAAGCTGTTAAGTGTTACTTCCCTTACCCATAAACCCAAGTAATTTGCGGCTCTCGACTCCCACGAAGAGTACCCCCGGCTTAAAGGTCAAGGACCTCTATCTACCCCCGAGAGAGAAAATAGATAACCCCAGAAGAGATCCAAAGGACCATCCCACATGGGCTCAAAACAAACTTAGAACAACCCAAGGTTGTCACATAACTATCGCCCAGGGAGACGAACTCCCTAGCTAGAAGAACAATGGACTCGAAAATAAAGTCCATACTCAGGGAAAAACGTCCAAACGATTACCCAAGAGTCACCCTCATATCCCTGACACAGCACCATACCACAGAAGGTGCTCCAGACACCGCAAGTTCCCTGTTGCATCATAGTCAAGTCCCAATCTTCAGGCTAGACAAGCATAAGCAGCAGAGACAGGATAACTATCCCAGCAGCTAACAAATCGCTCTCCAAGAGATCACCAAACCAACTGAAACATGAACTTGCAATGGCCAGCCTCCAACAGGAAGGCAGACCCTAAGCCATCAGGGAACTCAAACCACTGAATAGCGCTGAAAATCTTGACAACAGCTCCCGACCAGAAATACCGGGCTCCAAGGAGCGTCCTCTCCCAGCAGCAGACACCCTCAGAAGAGAGGAGGACATCAAGTCCTCCCACTGAAGAGGAGGACAGACTCAAGAAAGAAAATGGTCAACACTGCATAAAGTATCAAAGTCTGAAGACAATAGTCCCTGACCCCTGGAAGAAAAAGGATGGATCTACGAGGAGCAAAACCCCCGAGTAGACTGCTACCAAAAACAGCATGCTACCATGAGTCAGAACAGACTTCGTGCTCGAGTGCGAGACCCCCTACACTACTGTCTTCCATAAAAGGGGAACACTTCCCAAGGGAATAGAGTTCTCAGACCTCAGCATCTAAATATCAGAATCCAACAAATAACAGGAGCCCCACCAGGGTTCAAACCCCCAGCTTCCTGCTGCAGGAACGGTGGAGCCAGTCAATACTCCACATCTCCCTATTCCAGGATTCTGAGAACGCAAGAAGGGAAAAAAAAACTACAAGGCAAGAAAAACAAGGACCCACAGGTCGTCACAGATACTGAGGTAACTCCCAAACAAGGAGAACACACAAGAACCCATCCCCCACTCTAGGAGAGAAAGGGAACTAAAGCAATGGAAACCACCCTACCATAGATGTGAAACCCTCGGCCAATATCGCCAGCCCAGTTGAAAAGACACCTGGAGTCTACAAGGAACATCAAATGCGCCAGAAGACCAGTAGGGACCCGTTAGAGAGATCTAGAACCTAAGCCTCAAGCAGATAGGAATCTCCCATGAGAAACAGAACCCCGTCCCCTTCAAGGGACCCGCGGGGCCACAAACCTAAGGTTAAACCGAACCGTTCAAATCTGATCTAGGGAGAGACATGGTCCTAGGCCAGAGTCCTCAAAAAACGTAATCGATCGAAAGATCTAACTTCCTGAGGAACCCTAAGCTGCCCCCTATGATTAGGAGCGCACCATCTAAAGTCCGTAGACTTAATAACCTAGCAAACAGTTTCAAACCCAAGAGTCCGAAAAAACTCCTGATCAGTTTAAGAATTCGGAACCCAGTGCTCCTGGATCGCAAGCAAAAAACCTTGTAGGCAAGATTAACTATGTGTTACACACGCTGGAAAGGTAACAACCAGCAACCGAAGGTGGATGTGAACCCTGGACCTTCTGCTTGCCATCCCAGTGAGCTAGACGAAAACCACCCTCCACTAAACCACAGCAGAGCATTGAGGATAAATGGTCATCTACCTGACCCCAGAAGGGCGACAGTCTGTAACCGACCTCGAACCACCACTGTCAAGCCCAAAGGCTAGATCTTCAACAAGGTCGAAAATAATACCCGAGCGTCGGAGAGCTTAGTCAGACCAAAGGTAGATCCTATATGGAAGAGACAACAGTCTCCAGAGAATCTTGCAGGATCGGTCTCACAAAAACCCCTTTAACAGGGTAAAAGTGAGCCTCACAGCTCCCCACAGAAGGCAGGGTAACCCCTGCACTCCACCTCTTAGAGTAACGCAACTCTGAGCAAAGGAAGAAGGACATGCCCACACTTCCAGACCAGATGACCCAACCCAAGCCGAGAAGGAAGGAGACTCCGCTATTAGGCTAAAGAGTCAACATCCAGAAGAACCTCAAGTAAGGACGCAAATCGTTCACCACTCGGATTATAGATCATGGAGGTCATTCACATCTTCCAACTCCAAAGGAATGGAAACTATGGTTCTGAGTCCCCAGGGACCTGTAAGAACCATGATGACGTCTGAAAAGTCAGACCCGTATCCCAGACGAGTAGCCCGAAAAGCCAACCTTAGATCGGCACTCACAACCCTCCGTTCGTAAGCATTGGATCTACACACTAGGTTTCACACATTGAAATAGGACCCGAGCCCGGAGTCCATATCAATAGGCCGAGTGACATTCAGAATCTGACAGGATTAAATCAGCACAACAAGGGTGACATTAACCCCAGTAACAGCAGAAAAGCACCCGACCAGTACCTGCCTGGTATAAGGACACTCCAGAACTGTCCAAGGTCCAAGAAAATGTAACCCGAAGGTTCGATAAATGAACAAAAAACATAATTCTGTTATTCAAAAATGTGCAACTTCCGTGTAAGTGCCCACACGACCACAAAATCGCAAGTATCGGTTCCAGAGGAGAACGTTCTCAAGACATGAGCTTCAGAAAAACAAATCAAACACATCCATCCGGATCAAAATAAAAGGAAGGCAGCACCCGCGGGTGAACGCCCAAGGTGAATGAGAACGCCAACGGACCAGCCGATCAGAGGCCCCATTCACCCCAAGCTCAAAACTGGAACCAAAACATAAAAGAAAAACGGAGACGTTAAGGAGATAAGCTTCATCCCCAAACGTCTTATCCAGCTTGCCATCCAGCATCTAAGGCCTCAGATCCTTCGGCCCACTAGGACTGGGATCCTCTTACATCGCCAAAACATGCCTTAAAGGACACAAAGATGTGCCAGCCTATAAGGGAAGGCAAAATCATCCCTCGCCGGATCAGAGAAAGACCCCAGTGTCAGGGTGAAAAGGAATCAGACTGAGACGAGAAGTGCAAAAATAATCACACCTTTATTAATAGCAAAAAAATAATAAACAGTCAAATAACACAACCAGAGCTGGTAGTCAGACGAGCCGAGTCAGGAGCCAACGTGAATAGTCAGACGAGCCGGAATCAGCAACAAGGAGAACAGCAGAGTCAGGAACAAGCCAGGGATCAGGAACCAGGAAGGACGTCAGGCAGCCAGGTAATACACAGGAACTCTCACAAACAGGTCTGAGACAACGCAAAGGCAAAGCATACTGAAAAGAGGCCTTTTAAATAATAAGTGATGAGATCACAATTCTGAGACTGCATCCTGTCTCACACGGATGATGCACACCAGTCTGGGCATAAAAGGAAGGCAGGAAATGAGCAGCATCCCCCACAATGCACCATAGTCAGGAAGAGAGGTGAGTAAAATGGCTGCCAGCAGCACATGGCAAACAAAACAGGGAAAAACCCTGACAGTACTCTCCCCTCAACAACCACTCCCCCGCGGGAGGACAAAAGGCTTATTGGGGAAACGGGCATGGAAGGCACATAGGAGGGTGGGAGCATGAACATCATAGGAGGGAACCCAAGAACACTCCTCTGGACCGTAGCCCCTCCAGTGAACCAAATACTGTACACGGCCCCTGGACATACGAGAGTCAATAATGCTGCTGACCTCAAACTCCTCATGGTTGTCAACAAAGATAGGACGGGGACAAGGCAACACAGTAGTAAACCGATTACAAACCAATGATTTCAAGAGGGAGACATGAAAAACATTGGAGATGCGCATAGCAGGAGGAAGGTCAAGAGCGTAGGCCACAGGATTGACCCGTCAAAGTATTCGAAAAGGACCAACATAACGGGGAGATAATTTATTGGAAGGCACACAAAGGTTCAAGTTGCGGGAGGACAGCCAAACTCTCTCATCAACCTGGTAGGAAGGCGCGGGCAGACGCCTACGATCAGCCTGGAACTTTTGGCGCTGCATAGAACGATGAAGGCAATACTGAATCTGCACCCACGTGGAAAGGAGTTGCCGGAGATGCTCCTCCAAAGCCGGAATACCCTGAGACATGAATAAATCGGGCAACAAGGATGGTTGAAACCCATAATTCGCCATGAACGGGGATAACTTGGAGGAAGCATTAATAGCACTATTACGAGCAAACTCTGCCCAAGGTAACAGTTCAGACCAATTATTGTGGTGATCTGAGACATAGCAACGGAGGAACTGTTACAGAGCTTGATTAGACCGTTCTGCAGCCCCATTGGATTGAGGGTGATATGCCGAGGAGAAGGAAAGCTGGATACCCATTTGAGCACAAAAGGAACGCCAAAATCTGGAGACAAACTGGCTGTCATGATCTTAGATTGTTGAGGTGTATAGCTTTAAGAGACTACACCACTCTCACTAACTTTCCCTTTAAATGCTTCCCGCCTACTAAGTTCAGTGCTTAGTATTTTGTTTCCTGCTTACCTGCAGCAAGCTACTCACCTAAGCTGTGAACATTCTAAAACTAATTGTTTCTTTCTCGCTACTGAAGTTAAAACTTCACCTCGGACTTTGCATGCTTAAAATTACTTGGAAATTGTAACCGGCTTCTCTCAGGATATTCCTCTGTTAAAAAATTATCGCAACAGTCTCTAGAAGAACGGATTACAGTTTTACTGTCACCACTTGTATTCCCCTGACATCTAGCGGACTCATTCTCCGGACTCCTCATCAGGTACATTAAGTGACTTTATTTCTGACTTGGACTTTAACTTTCTACTCACAGATCCTGTTGATAAATATAACGCAGAACAGAGCTATACAGCGTGACGTCAGAATCCTTAGCTGTCACTCAAACCTACGTCTCCGCAGAGACGCCTTTCTCCGTCTTCCTGTTCTGAGCAGAGCTAAGCCGACACTGTCTGGCAGCTGCGAGTGGCACTACAACTTCAATCAATATTAAGGTACCTCAACTTATAAACTTACCTTTTACCACAAACCGCAAGTCACAGATTTAAAAATTAAGATTCTCACAATCTATCTATCTAAAGGTACTAATTAAGGCTTTGTATATTTAACCTCTGAAAACTATAAATAATCAAGCTCTCAGACTGATATTGGACTTCCTGATGCAACTGTTTGTTTGACCTCAAATTAACTACTTACATCCTTTCGCTCTGTCAGAACCTATTATTAAATTTACCTTACATCAGCTCTTGGGGAGTTGATCATTAAATTAATGCAAATCTGCACAACTTGCCCCATTTGATACTTCCTCATAGTATCAAACTAAACAGTTGTGAAACATACACTATTTCATTTAGGTAATCTCACCAGTTGCGATCCACAACAAATATAAATTTGATTATTAAATCAAGGCATTACACTGGCTACCCCGGTCCGACACTATCTCCTTGGGTAACCCATGTAAACGGAAGACCTCCCGGGCAAAAATTGAAGCAAGGTCCTGAGCGGTAGGCAGCTTCATCAAGGGAATGCAATGTGACATTTTAGAAAAATGGTCAACCACCATAAGGATAACAGTATTGCCATTGTAAACAGGGAGCTCGACAATGAAGTCCATGGAAAGATGTGTCCAAGGAAGCTCACCATTAGCAAGAGGTTGAAGAAGACCCACAGGAAGCCGTCGAGGAGTCTTATTCTGTGCACAAACTGAGCAGGAGGCAACATACGCAGCAACATCAGAACAAAGACCTGGCCATCAGAATTGTCGAGTGACAGACCAAATCATTTGGCTCTTGCCTGGGTGACCTGTGGCTTTAGGATAGTGGTAAGTGTGCAAAAGTTTAGTTCGAAGATTCTCAGGAACAAAACACTTACCACTAGGTTTCTCAGGAGGTGCATTAGTTTGTGCAGCCAGGATCTCCTCCCCCAAGGGAGAAGTCAAATTAGTACGTATGGTAGCCAAAATATGGTCAGGAGGTATAACAGGAGTAGGTACAGACTCCTCCTTGGATCAGCCCTAACATTCTTACTACCAGGCAGGTAGGAGACCACATAATTAAACCGAGACAAAAATAGCACCCATCTGGCCTGTCGGGGCAACAAACGTTTTGCTTCAGATAGATAAGTTAAATTCTTGTGGTCAGTAAGAATGAGCACTGGCACACTAGTACCCTTGAGAAGATGCCTCCATTCCTTAAGTGCCAAAATTATGGCCAGTAATTCCCTGTCACCAATTTCATAATTGCACTCCGCTGGAGACAATTTCTTAGAGAAGAAACCACACAGATGCAAGGAACCGTCAGGCGTAGGACGTTGAGACAAGAGGGCACCTACTCCAGTCTCAGATGCATCGACCTCAAGAATGAAAGGTAGGATAGGGTTAGGATGAGCCAGAACTGGAGCGGCAGCAAAGGCAGTCTTAAGACTATCAAAGGCCTTAATGGCAGTAGGTGACCAATGGAGTGGATCATTCTCTTTACGGGTCATGTCTGTGATAGGTTTGACCAAGGAAGAAAAGTTTTTAATAAACTTTCTATAGTAATTGGCGAACCCCAAAAAACGTTGAATAGACCGAAGACCAACTGGGCGAGGCCACTGCAGAACTGCAGATAACTTGTCAGGATCCATGGAAAACCCTGCAACGGAGATAACATAACCTAGGAAGGTTACTTGAGTCTGATGGAACTCACATTTCTCGAGTTTGCAAAACAGGCCGTTCTCACGTAGTCTCTGAAGAACCCGTGTAACATCAGAACGATGACCCTCAAGTGTGGGTGAGTGTATGAGGATGTCGTTTAAGTACACCACAACACACTGTTGCAACATATCTCGTAGGACATCATTAATAAATTCCTGAAAAACAGCAGGAGCATTACATAGGCCAAAGGGCATTACAAGATACTCATAATGCCCGCTCCTGGTGTTAAATGCTGTTTTCCATTCGTGACCCTCCTTAATACTAACGAGATTGTACGCTCGTCTCAAATCAAGTTTAGTAAAGACCGTAGCTCCCTTGAGGCGGTCAAAGAGTTCCGTAATGAGCGGAAAATGGTAAGCATTCTTAATGGTAAGACGATTAAGACCCCTATAATCGATACATGGTCTTAACTCGCCACCCTTTTTCTTCACAAAGAAGAAGCCAGCCCCTGCAGGAGAGCAGGATTTGCGGATGATCCCCCACGACAGAGCATCGGCATCATACTCCATTATTGCACAATTCTCTGCAACAGACAGAGGGTACACCCGACCCCAAGGAGGAATGGCTCCGGGTTGCAAGTCTATGGCACAATCGTAAGACCGGTGAGGAGGCAACGTACCGGCACGCACCTTGTCAAAAACGTCTAGGAACTCTCGGTACTTCTCTGGCAATTGAGATACCGAAGAAGTGCACAAGACTTTAACTGGTTTCCGAAGACAAGTGGAAATACATTGCAGGGACCACGACAAAATTTCGGACCTGCGCCAGTCGAGACTGGGATTGTGCTTTTGGAGCCAGGGATAACCCAGAACAACCGGAAAATGCGGAGAGTTCACCTGGAACTGGAGGTTTTCAAAATGGAGAGCCCCAACAGCCATGGACAAAGGAGCAGTTTTGTGAGTAACGAGTGCGGGCTGAAGGGGCCTGCCATCAATGGCCTCAATAGCAAGCGGAGGAGTCCACCCAGGAAAGGACAACCGTGACCAAAGGTTTCTCCATAAGCGGTTCTGGGGACGAGGATAAACCACCCAAGGTCTACCCCTGACAGGACCTTAGGTGTGAGCGTTTCCCGGCCGTGTAGGACAAGACTTCAAAAGGTGGCCCTGTAACCCACAATAGAGGCAGAGCCCCTCCCTCCTCCTAAAGGCCCTCTCCACCACGGAGAGACACGCGTGAATCCCAACTGCATCGACTCAGCAGTACCTGGTGACTCGGGACCAGGAGTGATGGGAGGAAAGAGAGGCATGGGTGGGAACGAACACGTAGGAGACAACAGAACAGGAGGCTTCCGCAAGCGTTCCTTGAAAGAGGGCCTCTCCGAGTCTGATGTCAATTAGGATCAAAAAAGACACCAATGCCTCGAGATCCTCTGGTAAATTTCTGGCAGCAACTTCGCCTTTAATCGCATCAGAGAGCCCATGAAAGAAGGCAGCAACAAGGGCTTCATTGTTCCAACCTACCTCTGCGGCAAGAGTACGGAACTCAATAGCATACTGAGCAACAGATCTTGTACCTTGCTGAAAGCACATGAGTCGTTTAGCAGCAGAGGAGGAGCGAACCGGAACATCAAATACCCTTCAAAATGAGGCCACAGATTCTGGGTAATTTGAAATCACAGGTTTATTTGTCTCCCACAAGGGATTAGCCCAGGCAAGAGCTGTGTCAGAGAGTAACGAGATGAGAAATCCCACCTTAGCTCTGTCAGAGGGAAACATCTGAGGTAACATCTCAAAGTAAATGCCCACCTGGTTCAAAAACCCTCTGCACTGAATAGGATCGCCTCCATATCGCTGAGGTAGAGGTGCAGAACCGGACATGCTCCTGGTAGGCATAGGTGCAGCAGCAGAAACAGGAGCAGCCATAACTTGCGGGACACTTTGGTCCAAATGTGCAGTGCGAGTCAGCAGGGTTTGCAGGGCTAGTGCAAATTGATCCAAGCGGTGATCCTGTACATCCATCCTGGAAATGATGGCAGGTAAAGGTGGATTATTAGCACCATCAGGATTCATGGCCTTTGCATAATCTCAGGGTGCCAGGAATCAGACTGAGACGAGAAGTGCAAAAATAATCACACCTTTTATTAATAGCAAAAAATAATAAAAAGTCCACAAGTCAAATAACAAGCCAGGAGTCAAAACCAGAGCTGGTAGTCAGACGAGCCGAGACAGGAGCCAACGCGAATAGTCAGACGAGCCGGAATTAGCAACAAGAAAGCAAGGGATCAGGAACCAGGAAGTACGTTAGGCAGCCAGGTAATAAACAGGAACTATCACAAACAGGTCTGAGACAACGCAAAGGCAAAGCATACTGAACAGTGGCCCTTTAAATAATAAGTGATGACATCACAATTCTGAGACTGCATCCTGTCTCACACGGATGATGCACACCAGTCTGGCCATAAAAGGAAGTGCAGGAAATGAGCAGCATCCCCCACAATGCACCATAGTCAGGAAGAGAGGTGAGTAAAATGGCTGCCAGCAGCACATGGCAAACAAAACAGGGAAAAACCCTGACACCCAGCCCCGCGGTTGGGGCCCCTGAAGCCCCAGAGGCCAACGCTTCCCCAGAAGGCCAAACTGAATCAGGTGATGCCACGCCTGACGGGCCCTGGTTAACAGAACACGGACAGTATCTTAAAAATATTTCTCTTGGGAGATATAAATGAGCCAGCGCCATAGAAATGGCCATGCGGAACCGTGCCGTAACCTCTGGAGGAAACATGCCACCTTCCAGAGAAGGAGTAAAGACCATAGGGACATCTGCTTGCGTAGCCAAGAAAGGGTCTGGGGCACGCGCCTCACGGGACATGGAAACCTCGTAGGTAGCGTATGGCTCAACGCACTCTAAGCTCCCTGATTCGGGAGAAGAGAGTACTCTAGAACGGCAATCGGAACATAACTGATGGGCATGGATAACCCCGGCCATGTCATATTCATCACAATACGCATTCTCCGTATCGGAGACATCCGTGTCTAAGATATTAAAGGGATTACAAAAATTACAAACACTAAGTGGCACCCTTTTTACACCCCCAATGGCTGGGGCACTCACCACCTCCTGTGAACCAAACAACCCACAAGCAGACTCTCTCTGTCGCCACACAGTCAGCATACGGAAGTGAGAAACAACGTAACCCCACCTGTCACGAGGTGCACTGTGCCAGTCACAAAAAAAGAGATTGCGCCATTAAGATAATGCTGTTATGTTCCGTAAAAGCCATGAGCCTAAATATTGCTACACATTAGCAGATAGAACCATATAACAAACAATATTAAAGTCCCCCCTGTTCAATAAACCCCCTCAGGAGATATTAACCCATGATTCCTTATTAAGATAAAAGGAGTCCCACTGGGACCCTAGCTTCTTTCGTTAACATTACATTCACATATCGAAATAAAATGAAACGATCTTACAAGAATCTGCGCCATGGAACAGGAACACGGCCCTTCAAGTGTGACAGATAGTAGCCTCGCTACTTGAGTGAATAAAGGCAGGCAGCGAAACACGTCAATGCTGATTGCCAAGGAGCTGTTAATATGAGTCGGGATGGTTTTGCAGAAAGACTCTCCCTGCATCTCCGGACTCTAACCTTCATCCATGCTCTCACTGAGAGGCTGACAGGATTACTTAAAACTCCAGTCCCATTTCAAAGAGTACTACCCTCCATAAGAGACTATCTCGAACTTCTGACACTTTTCTGCCAACCTCCTGTGACGAAAGGCAAAGAATGGCTGGGGGATGAGGGAAGTGGAGGAGGTATTTGAAGCCTTTGGCTGGGTGTCTTTGCCTCCTCCTGGTGGCCAGATTCTGAATTTCCAAAAGTAATGACTGCAGCTGTGAACTCTTTCCGTTTAAGAAGAAAATAACTGTCTTGATAAAAGGGTGGGGTCGTGGACTCACCATATCCGGAAATAAATAAATTTATCAGGTAAGCATATGTTTTGTTTTCTTTCCTAAGATATGGTGAGTCCTCAACGTCCTCAATTACTAGTGGGAACCAATACCCAAGCTAGAGGACACAGAATGAAAAGGGAGGGAGAACAAGACAGGCAGACCTAAACAGAAGGCACCACCGCTTGAAGAACCTTTCTCCCAAAAGAAGCCTCGGCCGAGGCAAAACTATCAAATTTGGAAAAAGCATGCAAAGAGGACCAAGTTGCAGCCTCGGAAATCTGTTCCACAGAAGCTTAATTTTTGAAAGCCCAAGAAGAGGAGATAGCCCTAGTGGAATGAGCTGTAATTCTCTCAGGAGGCTGCTGACCAGCAGTCTCATAAGCAAAACAAATTAGAATTCTCAACCAGAGAGAAAGAGAAGTAGCAGTCGCCTTCTGATCTTTACACTTTCCAGAGAAAGAAACAAACAGGACAAAAGGACTGGTGAAAATCCTTAGTCGCCTGTAGGTAGAATTTTTAGAGCACGCACAACATCCAGGTTGTGCAACAAACGTCCAGAACTTCACCTCCTCCTGACTGGGGGTTATGGGTTAGAGAAGTTACACTTAACAGCTTTGCTGTGGTGCTCTTTGCCTCCTCCTGCTGGCCAGGAGTGATATTCCCACTATTAATTGTGGACTCACCATATCTTAGGAAAGAAAGTATATTAATATAACCATGTTGGTTATGCAAAACTGGGGAATGTGTAATGAAGGGATTATCTATCTTTTTAAACAATAAAAATTCTGGAGAAGACCCTTTAAGGACCAGAAATTATAGTAGATTTGCATAATCAACAAATGCATGATAACAAGACAATGCAATAGCACTTAGTCTGAACTTCAAATTGGTAGTTGATTTTTTCCGAAAAAAGTCAAAGTTATGTGTATTTCCACTCCTCCTGTATCATGTGACAGCTATCAGCCACTCACAATTGTATATATGCATATTCTGTGAATTCTTGCACATGCTCAGCAGGAGCTGGTGACTCAAAAAGTTTAATTATAACAAGACTGTGCACATTTTGTTAATGGAAGTAAATTAGAAAGTTGTTTGAAATTGCTGCTCTATTTGAATCATGAAAGTTAAATTTTGACTTCAGTGTCCCTTTATTTTAGCCAGACAGTAAATATTTGCAACATATTTAGACAAAAGAAAAAAAAAACCTGAACTGATATTTAATAATTAATTAGGGTTCAATCTACTTATATTAACTTTCATTATGTGCCAAGCAATTATACCTGTAAATACTATGGCCTCAATTTATCAAGGTATGTCGGACTTGATCCGACAGTGTGGATCAGGTCCGACAGACCTCGCTGAATACAGCGAGCAATACGCTCGCCGTATTCAGCATTGCACCGGCAGCTCACAAGAGCTGCTGGTGCAACGCCGCCCCCTGCAGACTCGCGGCCAATAGGCGGCCAGCAGGGGGGTGTCAATCAACCCAATCGTACTCGATCGGGTTGATTTCCGGCGATGTCTGCCTGCTCAGAGCAGGCGGACAAGTTATGGAGCAGCGGTCTTTGTGACCGCTGCTTCACAACTGCTGTTTCTGGCGAGCCAGCAGGCTCGCCAGAAACACAGGGCATCAAGCTCCATTCGGAGCTTGATAAATATGCCCCTATATATCAGCAAGTGTCAACACATACACATACAGTAACACAACACAACACATACAGTAACACAACACATACACATACAGTAACTCAACACAACACATACAGTAAGGATCATACACACATAAACAGCAGTCACCAATGACGAACACTGGTGATTCAAATACCTGTGACTTTTATACATCAATGATATAATAATACACTAGGCAAATCATGCAACAGCGAAGGATCTGTTATCATTCATGTGCAAGTATATAAGATGTACAATACATGAAAAATCTCACTGTTATTAAACTGTGATCCTCCTATACAGTTACAAATCCCCACATCCAGAATTCCAAAATTCAGAATAATTCCAAAATCCAGATGTTTTTCAATAATTTAAAAAAAATTAAATTATTAAAAATGACACACCAGACAAACTGACTCACCCACTGAGCCTTTCCCAGAAGCCTCATCACTAGGGATGTCATCTGTATGGAGGGAGCACAGGTCCGCATACGAGGGGCTGCTGGTGTCCTCATAGTGGGTCTCTGTACTGCTCTGGGAGGGAAGAGGGGTCCTCACCGAGGGGCTGCGTCCTGGGGATTTCCAGTCTCCTGTCCTCAGCGGAGAAGCTAAATGGAACAACCACATGAGGCTTTAAATGGATATTTATACACGTGCACGCTATATATCTGCAATCAAGCATGTCTGCAAACAAAATAAATATGTTAAGTGCCATGAAATGTTTTGCAGATCAGGGACATACCATTTGAGAGGCCACTTTAAGCATATGTATCTTATCTCCTTTGCTGTGTCCAATTGCGGACAAAGATAAATAAGCTCCTGCACATCTAGTAATACTGTGAAGAATGTTGCAGGTTCAGAATTCTGGATTCTGCTGCATTCACTCAAGCTTCCCTGAGTGCAGTTATAAACCTTAGTTTCCATGACAACACCAAGTAAATCTGGGAAAATAAATAATCATTTTATAGGGAATTACTTTGTTAGTATAATCAATGTCCCTTTAATATCCACATAGTGGTGTCTAGTATTGTATTTGTATAAATTAAACTTAATTCTGTGTTTTTATTTATGTCCAGGACTACTATTAACACAAATGAATCCAATCACAATATAATATCTTGTTATTTCCTCAACTTGTGCATCCAATAAGCACTTAATGTGTTTTAATTCTATACTGAACACATTAGGCCATATTACGAGTGGAGAGCTATTTAACGCTCCCGTTTTAGCGTTAACTGTGCTAGAAATAAGCTTTTTGTGCTTGTCGGGTTGTGCTTGTATGAGTTGAAAGTAAACTGTTTTCGCTTGTGCGCTAACGCAACAAGTGCAAAAAGCCGAACTTAGAATATCGCATTGCGTTCACGTATTCCCCCAAGTCAATGGAGCAAAAAAAGTGGAAAAAACAGAATTTATACTTACCTGATAAATTTCTTTCTCCTACGGTGTGTCCGGTCCACGGCTTCATCCTTACTTGTGGTAATATTCTCTTCCCTAACAGGAAATGGCAAAGAGGCACACAGCAAAAGTTGTCCATATAGCCCCTCCTCTGGCTCCGCCCCCCAGTCATTCGACCGACGGTTAGGAGAAAAAGGAGACACTATAGGGTGCCGTGGTGACTGTAGTGTATAGAGATAAAAAATTTAAACCTGACAAAAAGCCAGGGCGGGCCGTGGACCGGACACACCGTAGGAGAAAAAAATTTATCAGGTAAGCATAAATTCTGTTTTCTCCTACATTGGTGTGTCCGGTCCACAGCTTCATCCTTACTTGTGGGAACCAATACCAAAGCTTTAGGACACGGATGAAGGGAGGGAACAAGTCAGGTAACCTAAACGGAAGGCACCACGGCTTGCAAAACCTTTCTCCCAAAAACAGCCTCCGAAGAAGCATAAGTATCGAATTTGTAAAATTTGGCAAAAGTGTGCAGGGAAGACCAAGTCGCTGCCTTACAGATCTGATCAACAGAAGCCTCGTTCTTGAAGGCCCATGTGGAAGCCACAGCCCTAGTAGAGTGAGCTGTAATTCGTTCAGGAGGCTGCCGTCCGGCAGTCTCATAAGCCAATCAGATTATGCTTTTCAGCCAAAAGGAAAGAGAGGTCGCAGTAGCTTTCTGCCCTCTCCTCTTACCAGAATAAACGACAAACAAGGATGATGTCTGTCTGAAATCATTTGTTGCCTCTAAATAGAATTTTAAAGCACGGACCACATCTAGGTTGTGTAACAAACGTTCCTTCTTTGAAACTGGATTCGGACACAGAGAAGGAACAACTATTTCCTGGTTAATATTCCTGTTGGAAACCACTTTTGGAAGAAAACCAGGCTTGGTACGTAAAACTACCTTATCTGAATGGAACACAAGATAGGGTGAAGTACACTGCAAAGCAGACAATTCAGAAACTCTTCTAGCAGAAGAAATAGCAACCAAAAACAGAACTTTCCAAGATAGTAACTTAATATCTATGGAATGTAAGGGTTCAAACAGAACCCCTTGAAGAACTGAAAGAACTAAATTTAGACTCCATGGAGGAGTCATAGGTCTGTAGACAGGCTTGATTCTGACTAACGCCTGTACAAACGCCTGTACATCTGGCACGGCTGCCAGTCGTTTGTGCAACAAAACAGACAGAGCAGATATCTGTCCTTTTAAGGAACTAGCTGACAAACCTTTATCCAAACCCTCTTGGAGAAAGGAAAGTATCCTAGGAATTTTAATTTTACTCCAAGAGAATCCCTTGGATTCGCACCAACGGATATATTTCTGCCATATCTTATGGTAAATTTTCCTAGTCACCGGTTTTCTGGCTTGAACCAGAGTATCTATAACCGAATCTGAAAACCCATGCTTAGATAGAATCAAGCGTTCAATTTCCAAGCAGTCAGTTGCAGAGAGACTAGATTTGGATGTTTGAATGGACCTTGTACTAGAAGATCCTGCCTCAAAGGTAGCTTACATGGTGGAACCGATGACATATTCACCAGGTCTGCATACCAAGTCCTGCAAGGTCATGCAGGAGCTATTAGAATCACCGAGGCCTTCTCCTGCTTGATCCTGGCTACAAGCCTGGGAAGGAGAGGGAATGGTGGAAACACATAAGCCAGATTAAACGACCAGGGCACCACCAATGCATCCACTAGTGCCGCCTTGGGATCCCTGGATCTGGACCCGTAGCGAGGAACCTTGGAGTTCTGACGGGACGCCATCAGATCCATATCTGGAGTGCCCCATAGTTGGGTTAACTGGGCAAAAACCTCCGGGTGAAGTTCCCACTCCCCCGGATGGAAAGTCTGACGACTCAGATAATCCGCCTCCCAGTTGTCTACTCCTGGGATGTGAATTGCAGATAGATGGCAGGAGTGATCCTCCGCCCATTTGATGATCTTGGATACCTCTCTCATCGCCAAGGAACTCTTTGTTCCCCCCTGATGATTGATGTACGCTACAGTCGTCATGTTGTCCGACTGAAATCTTATAAACCTGGCCTTCGCTAGTTGAGGCCAAGCCAGGAGCGCATTGAATATCGCTCTTAGTTCCAAAATGTTTATCGGGAGAAGAGACTCTTCCCGAGACCATAGACCCTGAGCTTTCAGAGAGTCCCAGACCGCGCCCCAGCCCAAGAGGCTGGCGTCGGTCGTGACAATGACCCACTCTGGTCTGCGGAAACTCATTCCCTGAGACAGGTGATCTTGAGTCAACCACCAGAGGAGTGAGTCTCTGGTTACCTGGTCTACTTGAATTTGGGGAGACAAGTCTGCATAATCCCCATTCCACTGTTTGAGCATGCACAGCTGCAATGGTCTTAAATGAATTCGAGCAAAAGGAACCACGTCCATTGCTGCAACCATTAGTCCTATAACTTCCATGCACTGAGCTATGGAAGGCTGAGGAATAGAATGAAGAACTCAACAAGCTTTTAGAAGTTTTAACTTTCTGACCTCTGTCAGAAAAATCTTCATTTCCACAGAATCTATTATTGTTCCCAGAAAGGGAACCCTTGTGGACGGGGAAAGGGAACTTTTTTCTATATTCACCTTCCACCCGTGAGATCTTAGAAAGGCTAAAACAATGTCTGTATGAGCCCTCGCTTTGGAAAGGGACGACGCTTGGATTAGAATGTCATCTAGGTAAGGTGCTACAGCAATGCCCCTCGGCCTTAGAACCGCTAGAAGGGACCCTAGTACTTTTGTGAAAATTCTGGGAGCAGTGGCTAAACCGAATGGAAGAGCCACGAACTGGTAATGTTTGTCCAGAAAGGCGAACCTTAGGAACTGATGGTGATCTTTGTGGATAGGAATATACAGGTACGCATCCTTTAAGTCCACGGTAGTCATATATTGACCCTCCTGGATTGTTGGTAAGATCGTCCGAATGGTTTCCATTTTGAATGATGGAACTCTGAGGAATTTGTTTAGTATTTTTAAATCCAGAATTGGCCTGAAAGTTCCCTCTTTTTTGGGAACTACAAACAGGTTTGAGTAAAAACCCAGACCTTGTTCCGCTGATGGAACTGGGTGTATCACTCCCATCTTTAATAGGTCTCCTACGCAATGTAAGAATGCCTGTCTCTTTATCTGGTCTGAAGATAAGCGAGACATGTGGAACCTTCCCCTTGGAGGGAGTTCCTTGAACTCTAGAAGATACCCCTGAGAGATAATTTCTAGTGCCCAGGGATCCGGAACATCTCTTGCCCAAGCCTGAGCAAAAGAGAGAAAGTCTGCCCCCTACTAGATCCGGTCCCGGATCGGGGGCTACCCTTTCATGCTGTCTTGGTAGCAGCAGCAGGCTTCTTGGCCTGTTTACCCTTGTTTCAGCCTTGCAATGGTTTCCATGCTGGTTTAGGCTGGGAAGCGTTACCCTCTTGTCTAGAGGCTGCAGAGTTAGAAGCCGGTCCGTTAATGAAATTGCGAAAGGAACGAAAATTGGACTTGTTCTTAGCCTTGAAAGGCCTATCCTGTGGGAGGGCATGGCCCTTTCCCCCAGTGATGTCAGAAATAATCTCCTTCAATTCTGGCCCGAAAAGGGTCTTACCTTTGAAAGGAATATTAAGTAATTTTGTTTTGGACGACACATCCGCCGACCAAGATTTTAGCCAAAGCGCCCTGCGCGCCACTATTGCAAAACCTGAGTTTTTTGCCGCTAATTTTGCTAATTGAAAAGCGGCATCCAAAATAAAGGAATTAGCCAACTTTAGTGCGTGAATTCTGTCCATGACTTCATCATATGGAGTCTCCTTTTGGAGCGAACTTTCTAGTTCCTCAAACCAAAAAGACGCCGCCGAGGTGACAGGAATAATGCACGAAATTGGTTGAAGAAGGAAACCTTGCTGAACAAAAATCTTTTTAAGCAATCCTTCCAATTTTTTATCCATAGGATCTTTGAAAGCGCAACTGTCCTCAATAGGAATAGTTGTGCGCTTTGCTAACGTTGAAACTGCCCCCTCTACCTTAGGGACCGTCTGCCATGCGTCCCTTCTGGGGTCAATAATGGGGAACATTTTCTTAAATATAGGAGGTGGAACAAAAGGTATACCTGGCTTTTCCCACTCCTTATTCACTATGTCCGCTACCCTCTTGGGTATCGGAAAAGCATCAGCGTGCACTGGGATCTCTAAGAATTTGTCCATTTTGCACAACTTCTCTGGAACTACCAAAGAATCACAATCATCAAGAGTAGCTAGCACCTCTTTAAGCAAGGCGCGGAGATGTTCTAGCTTAAATTTAAATGCCACGATATCAGGTTCTGCCTGCTGAGAAATTTTTCCTGAATCAGAAATTTCTCCCTCGGACAGACCCTCCCTCACTGCCAAATCAGATTGATGTGAGGGTATAACAGATAAATTATCGTCAGCGGCTGTTTGCTCATCCTCTGTATTTAAAACTGAGCAATCACGCTTTCTAGGAAATGCTGGCAGTTTGGATAAAAGATTTGCTATAGAATTATCCATTACTGCTGTTAATTGCTGCATAGTAACAAGCATTGGCGCACTAGATGTACTAGGTATCGCCTGTGCGGGCAAAACTGGTGTTGACACAGAAGGAGAGGATGATGAACTATCCCCACTACCTTCATTTGAAGAATCATCTTGGGCAACCTTGTTAAATGTGACACTACTGTCCTTACTTTGTTTGGACGCCATGGCACAATTTGCGCATACATTTAAAGGGGGAACCACCTTGGCCTCCATACACACAGAACATATGCTATCTGAAGGCACAGACATGTTAGGCAGATTTAGGCAGGCTATTAATGCAATAAAAACGATTTTATACAAAACCGTTACTGTCTCTTTAAATAATAAAAAGAACACACTTTATTTCTGAATGTTCAAAAAACTATGAAGGAAATATCCGATTTTTATAAAATTTACACCCCAGTGTCTTAATGCTTTGAAAGTATTGCACACCAAATATGAAGTTTCTAGACCCTTAAATAAGGAAACCGGAGCTAATTGTTCAATTTAACCGGTTAAAATACACTACAGTCCGTGCCACAGACTTTGCTGCGGCTTTTACCTTCCTTAGGGGTTATTCACCACAGAAATAAGCCTTCCGGAGTCTGTTTCTCAGCCACAGGACCCTCTCACATGAAGCTGCATGCACTGCCTTTGGAAGTAACTGCGCAACTGAGGCGCGAAAATGAGGCCTCCTCCCTCTGCATACCAGAGTGAAGGGGCCTTTCTGACTAGATTAGGCGTCTAACCAATGCCAGGCCTAATTAAAACGTTCCCAAAAGTGTTTCTAAGTTCATAAAAACACTCCAAATGTCATAAGAATATGATATAAGCAAATCGATTTAGCCCACAATAGTGTCAACCAGTATAGAGCCCAATATATAAGCCTTTAATATGTTACTCAGTCTAAGAAAATGGCTTACCGGTCCCATGAGGGAAAAAACTGACAGTCTTCTAGCATTACTATGTGTTGTTAGAAAAGAGACTGGTCATACCTGAAGCAGATAAGTCTGCAAACTGTTACCCCCAACTGAAGTTCTCTGGTTTCAACAGTCCTGCGTGGTAACAGCAATGGATTTTAGTTACTGGTGCTAAAATCATACTCCTCTTTTAACAGAAATCTTCATCACTTTCTGTTGTAGAGTAAATAGTACGAACCGGCACTATTTTAAAATAACAAACTCTTGATAGAAGAAATAAAACTACAACTAAACACCACATACTCTTTACCATCCCCGTGGAGATGCTACTTGTTCAGAGCAGGCAAAGAGAATGACTGGGGGGCGGAGCCAGAGGAGGGGCTATATGGACAGCTTTTGCTGTGTGCCTCTTTGCCATTTCCTGTTAGGGAAGAGAATATTCCCACAAGTAAGAATGAAGCCGTGGACCGGAGAAAACACCATACTCGGCGCAAACACAATCGCTTATTCTCATGGGCGCTAACATGACATAAAAATATGAACATTTCATTTCACATTCCATTGTTCTTTACATACAAGGATATGTTCTATTTTTTCATAAATACATGTTTTTACTTATATCTGATGGTATTTGGGTACAATATATAATTATACCTATATATATATATATATATATATATATATATATATATATATAAATAGCAATGAAAGAAACTTGCACACACTGGTACTTGCTGGTTCTGTAAATAATGTTATATTCTAAACTGGAAGTCACTATTATAATATCAGTATACTGACTAAAGATAGAAAAAAATCACTACAACAATTAAAGCATGAGAAATTCTGGAAAAATAAACAACGTACTGGTCTTCAGGGTTTAAAATATCTGCATTAAAAATAAATTTTTTATAAGTGTTTATATTGTAATTACCCACTGATCAAACAGTCACTGTGTAGCATGTAACAACAAGGTCATTGGATGCAGCCTTTCTGAGGTAATGGGAAAAAAAACAAATTTCAGAGGTATAGTATAGCAAAAGCAATTAAAAGAATAAATAATGAAAGTTAAAATAAGCATATTTTATTACTACGCATCAGCAAACATTGTATAAGAGATTTCAGTTTGGTTTTTAAAGAGATGGGAAACCCAACATTTTTTTTTTTCAGAATTCAGATAGAACATAGGATTTTAAACAACTTTCCAATTTACTTCTATTATCAAATTTGCTTCATCCTCTTGGTTTGCTTTGTTGAAGGAGCAGCAATGCACTACTGGGATTTAGCTGACTACACTGGCTGAGCCAATGACAAGAGGCATATATGTACAGCAAGCTCCCAGTAGTACATGGCTGCTCCTGAGCCTACCTAGGAATACTCTACAATAACAAATACCAAGAGAACAAAGCAAATTAGATAACAGAAGAAAACATTAAAGTTGATTAAAATTGTGTGTTCATTTTGTGTTTACTGTCCCTTTAATGAAAACTGCCGATATCCCACCTGTCTGTGCAGTAGACTGAGAGTTGTCAGCAGGTGTCTCATCAAATTGAATCCACGTGGACAAATCTGTTTTTCCTGCTCCTTGCACTATAGAGTCAGTATGAAGTGGGGGGGCTTCTGGGTATAAATTCTCCTGTAATCCCCTCTTGGTATCTGATGAAGAACTGCTCTTTTGGTCCTTACTTGCTCCTCCTAAGATAAGAAAAAAACAATAACGAGAACCCAACTAGTGTTCCCCTCAGGACCTATTTACTAGGCACACCACCCAGCTGATTTTACTGACCACCCACTTAAAATCAAAGTCAACATTAAAGGGACATTCCAGACAAAATTGGAATGCACATGTATACAGTATATTTCAGTTTTAAATAGAATTATTTTTTATATAAATGTACAGTATTAGCAGAAATACTTCAAATAAAAGCTATAGCTGTTTCAAAAGTGTATTTAAAGGACCAGTAAATACATTAGATTTACATAATCAACAAATGCAAGATAACAAGACAATGCAATAGCACTTAGTCTGAAATTCAAATGAGTAGTAGATTTTTTTCTGACAAATTTACTTCTATTATCAAATTTGCTTCATTCTCTTGGTATCCTTTGTTGAAGGAGAAGCAATTCACTACTGGGATTTAGCTGACCACACTGGCTGAGCCAATGACAAGAGGCATATATGTGCAGCAACCAATCAGCAGCTAGTTCCCAGTAGTACATTGCTGCTCCTGAGCCTACCTAGCAGAGGCGTAACTAGAAACCACAGGGCCCAGGTGCAAGAATCTAAGAAGCCCCCCCAGCCCCCCTCCAAAAAAAGTGAATTTGATACATATCTTTTTTTTTTTTTTTTTTTTAACATTTAACACAGAAAAAAAAATGTGAATCAGTTTACGTCTGCAAAAGGAGGTACCCTGTGCACACAGTCTGTTAGATGGTCTGACCCCCTATTACTGTATATAGTGACACTGCTTAACCCACCAGTACTGTATATAGTGAGTCAGTGACACAGTCTGTAATCTGCCGGTGAGATGGCTGGCCTGACCCTACCCGCCCCAGTACTTTATAAAGTGACCACAGTAGTCAGTGACATGGTCCAGGCCCCCCCCCCATACTGTATATAGTGGTATGGTATAGTGACACTGTTTACCCCCCGCCCCCCCATGCTGTAGTAACAAGGTCTGTAATTTGCTGGTTCCACAAACATACATACATACACACATACATGCATGAATACACACAGTCACATACATACACACACACACATACATGCATAAATACACACACACATACATACATGCATAAATACACACACACATACATGCATAAATACACACACAGTCACATACACACACACATACATACATGCATAAATACACACACAGTCACATACACACACACACATACATACATGCATAAATACACACACAGTCACATACACACACACACATACATGCATAAATACACACACAGTCACATACACACACACACACACATACATGCATAAATACACACACACACATACATACATGCATAAATACACACACAGTCACATACACACACACACACACACATACATACACACACAGTCACATACACACACATACATGCATAAATACACACACAGTCACATACACACACACACATAAATGCATAAATACACACACAGTCACATACACACACAAACATACATGCATAAATACACACACAGTCACATACACACACAAACATACATGCATAAATACACACACAGTCACATACACACACACATACAAGCATAAATACACACACAGTCACATACACACACACACATACATGCATAAATACACACACAGTCACATACACACACACATACATGCATAAATACACACACAGTCACATACACACACACACACACATACATGCATAAATACACACACATACATACACACACAGTCACATACACACATATACATGCATAAATACACACACAGTCACATACACACATATACATGCATAAATACACACACAGTCACATACACACATATACATGCATAAATACACACACAGTCACATACACACATATACATGCATAAATACACACACAGTCACATACACACATATACATGCATAAATACACACACAGTCACATACACACATATACATGCATAAATACACACACATACATACACACACAGTCACATACACACATATACATGCATAAATACACACACATACATACACACACAGTCACATACACACATATACATGCATAAATACACACACATACATACACACACAGTCACATACACACATATACATGCATAAATACACACACATACATACATACACACACAGTCACATACACACATATACATGCATAAATACACACACATACATACACACACAGTCACATACATACACACACACACACACATAAACACACAGTCACATACACACACAGTCACACACATACATAAATACACACACAGTCACATACATACATAAATACACACACACATACATGCATAAATACACACACAGTCACACACACACATACATGCATAAATACACACACACATACATGCATAAATACACACACAGTCACACCCACACACACACCCACACACATACATGCATAAATACACACACAGTCACATACACACACACACACACATACATGCATAAATACACACACACACATACATGCATAAATACACACACAGTCACACACACACACACACATACATAAATACACACACACACACATACATACATAAATACACACACACATACATAAATACACACACACATACATACATAAATACACACACACACATACATGCATAAATACACACACAGTCACACACACACACACACACATACATGCATAAATACACACACACACATACATACATAAATACACACACACACATACATACATAAATACACACACACACACACATACATACATAAATACACACACACACATACATACATAAATACACACACACACACACACACATACATACATAAATACACACACACACATACATACATAAATACACACACACACATACATGCATAAATACACACACAGTCACACACACACATACATGCATAAATACACACACAGTCACACACACACATACATGCATAAATACACACACATTCACACACACACATACATGCATAAATACACACACAGTCACACACACACATACATGCATAAATACACACAGTCACACACACACATACATGCATAAATACACACACAGTCACACACACACATACATGCATAAATACACACACAGTCACACACACACATACATGCATAAATACACACACAGTCACACACACACATACATGCATAAATACACACACAGTCACATACACACATATACATGCATAAATACACACACAGTCACATACACACATATACATGCATAAATACACACACAGTCACACACATACATAAATACACACACAGTCACACACATACATACATACACACACAGTCACATACATACATACATACACACACACACATACATGCATAAATACACACACAGTCACACACACACATACATGCATAAATACACACACAGTCACACACACACATACATGCATAAATACACACACAGTCACATACACACATATACATGCATAAATACACACACAGTCACATACACACACACACACATGCATAAATACACACACAGTCACACACACACACACATACATAAACACCAATGGGTAAAACAGAAACACTAACCCCTGTAGTCAGAGACACTAGTGAGGCATCATGTCACACTCGCATGATATCAGTGCAGGCAGTGGCAGGTCAACGTTTTTTATTAAAAAACTCTGCACCCCCTGTAGTTTCGCCCCTGCTACCTAGGTATACTCTACAATAGAACACCAAGTAAACAAAGCAAATTAGATAACAGAAGAAAACATTAAAGTTGATTAAAATTGCGTGTTCTATCTGAAACATGAAAGTTTCATTTTGTGTTTACTGTCCCTTTAATGAAAACTGCGGATTTCCCACCTGTCTGTGCAGTAGTCTGAGGGTTGTCAGCAGCTGTCTCATCAAATTGATTTTTTTCTGACAAATTTTAAAGTTATGTCTACTTCCACGCCTCCTGTACCATGTGACAGCCATCAGCCAATCACAAATGCAGATACGTATATTGTGTGAATTCTTGCACATGCTCAGTGGGAGCTGGTGACTCAAAAAGTGTAAATATAAAGACTGTGCACATTTTGTTAATGGAAGTATATTGGAAAGTTGTTTAAAATGTCATGCTCTATCTGAATCAAGGTGCTTGTACCACCTGGTAATGGCTCAATTTGTTAATTGCTGACATGAGACTAGCCCCATTGATACTCTGAGCAGCTGCAGTATTTACAACGCTGGTGCACTGAGAATATCTAGCTACGCTTCATATGCACATGTAGAGAAACATGTTAACACTAAAACAGTGATAACCTTTTTAGCATGTTTGCAGATATATGTATATTGCCAATATGTTCTTTATGTGCATTTAAATTTTGACCGCAATGTCCCTTTAAGCTAAAGTGACCTAATATTCTTTTACCGTTTGTTGCACAAATTAACATTATATTAGTTTATGTTAAATTAACAAACTGATTTGTGCTTTGGATAGCTCTTAAAGGGACATGAAACCCACATATTTTTCTTTCAAGATTTAGAAAGAGTATGCAATTCTAAAAACTGTCTAATTTATTTCTATTTAATTTGCTTCATTCTATTGATATTCTTTGCTGAAAAGCATATCCAGATAGGCTCAGTAGCTGCTGATTATTTGTGGCTGCACATAGATGCCTCGTGTGATTGGCTTACCCATGTGCATTGTTATTTTTTTAACAACATAACAGAAAATAGTAAAAGATTGAAAAGTATTACACTTTTTAAATTACCCCAACCCAGTTACTCTATAATGCCACCTGGCTGGCAAAGTTTTCTGGGGACAACACTGCCAGCCAATCACAACACAACAAATAAAATGTCTGTTCTCCCAGTTATATCTATATATTACAAGGGCACGTGTCACCCTTGTTTGTATCTCAGTATGTTTGCATGAAGCATTTTGTGACTGTAGGTTAGGGACCTTGACATGGTACTGGGCGAAATGCTGAGTGTAACTAACTCCCTTTTACTTTAAATCTAGCTGTGTGCTTGCAAGTGAGTGCCAGACTTTATATGTGTTGTTTTTAAAAAAATGTTTTGTAATTTCCCCGATGGGCTTTTCACTCAGGCTGGTCACTGTAATACTCTTAAATTAAAGATGGAGCAGATTACAAGTTTTTTTTTACTACACAAACTGTTTATGGGGATTTAATTCTAAGTTTATTGTTCCTTTAAAGGGACAAAAAACAAAACAAAAAACGATCTAATATGTTAGAGCATGTTATTATTACACTATTGCATACAGTGGTCAAGTCCTACAAAAACAGTGTGGGAACTCACCAAGACTTCCACCCCCAAACAATTAATATTGTTTTAGACACACACGCATGCACAGACTGTATTTATATGTATATAATCTATACACTTTGGTTAATTGAAGCAAATTAAAACCAATTAAGGGTTGAATGGTTGCCTTTGGGGCTGAGACTCCTCTGTCACAGAGCCTCACCCACTTAAGGTGCAATAGTCCTATTTCTGCTGAGGGGAGCTAAATAACCCCAGTGCAAGCCACACGTAAGCACCATCTGTTTCACACATTACGGGGTGATCACACAACAGGAGCTCTGATAGGCTTGCATTTAGTGTATTGTAGGAAGTGTTAATGCCCATTACTAGAGGATCTCACTATACCTCTAACCAGACTGTGCTCCAGCTCCTCCCACCAGCAGCAGCAGTGTTTACTGCAGAGTTTCTGTTCTCTGTCCAGGGGGAACTTAGTTCCTCCTGCAAAAACTCTGTTCCCATTGCCTTCCCGCCTGATTTAACCCTTGATTGCATACTTATAACTATGGAGTTGATTACAGTCCGTTAGAAAAGCTTATCAAAACATTTATTGTGATCAACCTGTATGTGTTTAACTCCTGATAAGGGGTTAGACACATAGTTAAAGTCAGTTCCAAAGCAGTAATGCACTTATAGGACCTACCGAAACACATTTTGTCAGCCAATGACAAAAGGCATATCTGTCCTGAGCATACCTAGGTATCCACAATTGCATGCTCTATCTGAACCATGAAGGTTTCAGCTTGACTTTCACTCCCCTTTAAGGCCTGTGTATTTACTGTCCGCCCTTTGTGTCTTCACTTTACCTTGAGATAAAAGTTCATCATTAAATGAGACCCACTCAGATTTCTGGGTGGCTACAACACTAGGGACAGATGTCATTCTTACTCCAGGATTCTCATCCACTGGCTTCTAAATTCATAGCGGCTGCAGAATTCTGTATATGAAGAGAAGACAGAGGAGTCAATGACAGTTAATTATAAAATACATGGTCACTTTTATAATCGTCACAAAATGTAACAGCTGCAACAGAAGTGCAAAGAGCAGTACAAGATTACTAAATGGAAACATAATGTCATTTCCTGTGATTAAAATGATGTTAGCTGGATATGAACTGCAGCTCTGCAAACTTCACTTTTTATTATAGTGATTCCATATAAGTGTCAGATGCTGGAGTGGCACGTAAGAGGGTACAGATGTAGGGTATACAGTAGATGCTAGGGTGGCAAGGAGGGTGGTACAGATGTAGGGTATAGATGCTAGGGTTGCATAGAGGGTGGTACAGATGTATGGTATAGATGCTAGGGTGGCATGTAGTATATAGATGCTGGAGTAGCAGGAAGGGTGGTACAGATGTAGGGTATAGATGCTAGGGTGGCAAGTAAGGTGGTACAGATGTAGGATATAGATGCTAGGGTGGAAGGCGGTACAGATGTAGGGAATAGATGCTAGGGTGGCAGGGAGGGTGGTACAGATGTAGGGTTTAGATGCTAGGGTGGCATAGTGGGTGGTACAGATATAGGGTATATATATCAGGGTGGCATGGAGGGTGGTACAGATGTAGGGTATAGATGCTAGGGTGTCATGGAGGGTGGTACTGATGTAGTATATAGATGCTGGAATGGCAGGGAGGGTGGTACAAATGTAGGGTATATATGCTAGGGTGTCAGGTAAGGTGGTACAGATGTAGGGTATATATGCTAGGGTGGCATGGAAGGTGTTACAGATGTATGGTATTGCTGCTAGGGTGTCAGGTGGTACAGATGTAGGATATAGAAGCTAGCGTGGCATGGACGGTGTTACAGATGTAGGGTATAGATGCTAGGGTGGCAGGTAAGGTGGTACAGATGTAGGGTATACAGTAGATGCTAGGGTGGTATGGAACGTGTTACAGATGTAGGGTATATATGCTAGGGTGGCAGAAAAGGTGGAACAGATGTATGGTATTGCTGCTAGGGTGGCAGGTGGTACAGATGTAGGATATAGAAACTAGTGTGGCATGGACGGTGTTACAGATGTAGGGTATAGTTGCTAGGGCGGCAGGGAGGGTGGTACAGATGTAGGGTATAGATGCTAGGGTGGCAGGTAAGGTGGTACCGATGAAGGTATATATGCTAGGGTGGCATGGAAGGTGTTACAGATGTAGGGTATAGATGCTAGGGTGGCATGGAAGGTGGAACAGATGTAGGTTATAGATGCTAGGGTGGCATGGAAGGTGGTACAGATGTAGGGTATAGATGCTAGGGCAGCAGGGAGGGTGGTAAAGATGTAGGTTATAGATGCTAGGGTGGCATAGAAGGTGTAACAGATGTAGGGTATAGATGCTGGGGTGGCATGGAAGGTGGTACAGATGTAGGGTATAGATGCTAGGGTGGCATGGAAGGTGGTACAGATGTAGGGTATAGATGCTAGGGTGGCAGATGGTACAGATGTAGGGTATAGATGCTAGGGTGGCATGGGAGGTGGTAAAAATGTAGGGTATAGATGCTAGGGTGGTATGGAGAGTGGTACAGATGTAGGTTATAGATGCTAGGATGGCAGGTGGTACAGATGTAGGGTATAGATGCTATGGTGGCAGGTGGTACAGATGTAGGGTATAGATGCTATGGTGGCATGAAAGGTGTAACAGATGTAGGGTACAGATGCTAGGGTGGCAGGTGGTACAGATGTAGGGTATAGATGCTATGGTGGCATGTAAGTTGTAACAGATGTAGGGTATAGATGCTAGGGTGGCACAGATGTAGGTTGCAGATGTTCGGGTGGCAGAGAGGGTGGTACAGATATAGGGTATAGATTCTAGGATGGCCGGGAAGGTGGTATAGATGAAGGTAAGATGCTAGGGTGGCACAGAAGGTGTTACAGATGTAAGGTATAGATCCTCGGGTGGCATGGAAGGTGGTATAGATGTAGGGTATAGATGCTAGGGTGGCAGGGATGGTGGTAAAGATGTATTATGTAGATGCTAGGGTGGCAAGGAAGGTGGTACAGATGTGTGTGTGGTGTGTATGTGTATATATATATATATATATATATATATGTGTGTGTGTGTATTATGCAGTATAAACCAGATCTGCATGCCACTTCTAACAACAGGCACATGAGTAGTGTGTGTGTGTGTGTATATATATATATATACTGTATATATACTTCTTGGGTGTGTGTATATATATATATATATATATATATATATCTGTTACTGCCTACTGACATCTGCTAAGGAATGCTGAGTTAACCTACTGTCTCTTCTGCTTTCAGGTATGTGAATTAAGGCCCTGCATTGAAATCCTGCTATTCCCTGCTTTTCTGTCATCTTACTCCAAGTCTCTCTGTGTATATGTATATTGAGCACATGAATTTAGGCTGTTAAAAACAGAATTTATGCTTACCTGATAAATTACTTTCTCCAACGGTGTGTCCGGTCCACGGCGTCATCCTTACTTGTGGGATATTCTCTTCCCCAACAGGAAATGGCAAAGAGCCCAGCAAAGCTGGTCACATGATCCCCCCTAGGCTCCGCCTTCCCCAGTCATTCGACCGACGTAAAGGAGGAATATGCATAGGAGAAATCATATGATACCGTGGTGACTGTAGTTAGAGAAAATAATTCATCAGACCTGATTAAAAAACCAGGGCGGGCCGTGGACCGGACACACCGTTGGAGAAAGTAATTTATCAGGTAAGCATAAATTCTGTTTTCTCCAACATAGGTGTGTCCGGTCCACGGCGTCATCCTTACTTGTGGGAACCAATACCAAAGATTTAGGACACGGATGATGGGAGGGAGCAAATCAGGTCGCCTAGATGGAAGGCACCACGGCTTGCAAAACCTTTCTCCCAAAAATAGCCTCAGAAGAAGCAAAAGTATCAAATTTGTAGAATTTGGTAAAAGTGTGCAGTGAAGACCAAGTCGCTGCCTTACATATCTGATCAACAGAAGCCTCGTTCTTGAAGGCCCATGTGGAAGCCACGGCCCTAGTGGAGTGAGCTGTGATTCTTTCAGGAGGCTGCCGTCTGGCAGTCTCATAAGCCAATCGGATGATGCTTTTAAGCCAAAAAGAGAGAGAGGTAGAAGTTGCTTTTTGACCTCTCCTTTTACCAGAATAAACAACAAACAAAGAAGATGTTTGTCTGAAATCCTTTGTAGCTTCTAAGTAGAATTTTAGAGCACGAACTACATCCAAATTGTGCAATAAACGTTCCTTCTTTGAAACTGGATTTGGACACAAAGAAGGCACGACTATCTCCTGGTTAATATTTTTGTTAGAAACAACTTTCGGAAGAAAACCAGGTTTAGTACGCAAAACCACCTTATCTGCATGGAACACCAGATATGGAGGAGAACACTGCAGAGCAGATAACTCTGAAACTCTTCTTGCAGAAGAAATTGCAACCAAAAACAAAACTTTCCAAGATAATAACTTTATATCAACGGAATGTAGGGGTTCAAACGGAACCCCCTGAAGAACTGAAAGAACTAAATTGAGACTCCAGGGAGGAGTCAAAGGTTTGTAAACAGGCTTGATTCTAACCAGAGCCTGAACAAAAGCTTGAACATCTGGCACAGCCGCCAGCTTTTTGTGAAGTAAAACAGATAAAGCAGAAATCTGTCCCTTCAAAGAACTTGCAGATAATCCTTTCTCCAAACCCTCTTGAAGAAAGGATAGAATCTTAGGAATTTTTATCTTGTTCCATGGGAATCCTTTAGATTCACACCAACAGATATATTTTTTCCATATTTTATGGTAGATTTTTCTAGTTACAGGCTTTCTAGCCTGAACAAGAGTATCAATGACAGAATCTGAGAACCCTCGCTTTGATAAAATCAAGCGTTCAATCTCCAAGCAGTCAGTTGGAGTGAGGCCAGATTCGGATGTTCGAACGGACCTTGAACAAGAAGGTCCTGTCTCAAAGGTAGCTTCCATGGTGGAGCCGATGACATATTCACCAGGTCTGCATACCAAGTCCTGCGTGGCCACGCAGGAGCTATCAAGATCACCGATACCCTCTCCTGTTTGATCCTGGCTACCAGCCTGGGAATGAGAGGAAACGGTGGGAACACATAAGCTAGGTTGAAGGTCCAAGGTGCTACTAGTGCATCCACTAGAGTCGCCTTGGGATCCCTGGATCTGGACCCGTAGCAAGGAACCTTGAAGTTCTGACGAGACGCCATCAGATCCATGTCTGGAATGCCCCACAATTGAATTATTTGGGCAAAGATTTCCGGATGGAGTTCCCACTCCCCCGGATGAAACGTCTGACGACTCAGAAAATCCGCTTCCCAATTTTCCACTCCTGGGATGTGGATTGCAGACAAGTGGCAGGAGTGATTCTCCGCCCATTGAATTATTTTGGTCACTTCTTCCATCGCCAGGGAACTCCTTGTTCCCCCCTGATGGTTGATATACGCAACAGTCGTCATGTTGTCTGATTGAAACCTTATGGATTTGGCCTTTGCTAGCTGAGGCCAAGCCTTGAGAGCATTGAATATCGCTCTTAGTTCCAGAATGTTTATCGGTAGAAGAGATTCTTCCCGAGACCAAAGACCCTGAGCTTTCAGGGGTTCCCAGACCGCGCCCCAGCCCACCAGACTGGCGTCGGTCGTGACAATGACCCACTCTGGTCTGCGGAAGCTCATCCCTTGTGACAGGTTGTCCAGGGTCAGCCACCAACGGAGTGAATCTCTGGTCCTCTGATCTACTTGTATCGTCGGAGACAAGTCTGTATAATCCCCATTCCACTGTCTGAGCATGCACAGTTGTAATGGTCTTAGATGAATTCGCGCAAAAGGAACTATGTCCATTGCCGCAACCATCAAACCTATTACTTCCATGCACTGCGCTATGGAAGGAAGAAGAACAGAATGAAGTACTTGACAAGAGCTTAGAAGTCTTGATTTTCTGGCCTCTGTCAGAAAAATCTTCATTTCTAAGGAGTCTATTATTGTTCCCAAGAAGGGAACTCTTGTTGACGGAGATAGAGAACTTTTTTCTACATTCACTTTCCACCCGTGAGATCTGAGAAAGGCTGGGACAATGTCCGTATGAGCCTTTGCTTGAGGCAGAGACGACGCTTGAATCAGTATGTCGTCCAAGTAAGGTACTACTGCAATGCCCCTTGGTCTTAGCACCGCTAGAAGGGACCCTAGTACCTTTGTGAAAATTCTTGGGGCAGTGGCTAATCCGAATGGGAGTGCCACGAACTGGTAATGTTTGTCCAGAAAGGCGAACCTTAGGAACCGATGATGTTCCTTGTGGATAGGAATATGTAGATACGCATCCTTTAAATCCACCGTGGTCATGAATTGACCTTCCTGGATGGTAGGAAGAATTTTCCGAATGGTTTCCATTTTGAACGATGGAACCCTGAGAAATTTGTTTAGGATCTTGAGATCCAAAATTGGTCTGAATGTTCCCTCTTTTTTGGGAACTATGAACAGATTGGAGTAGAATCCCATCCCTTGTTCTCTTAATGGAACAGGATGAATCACTCCCATTTTTAACAGGTCTTCTACACAATGTAAGAATGCCTGTCTTTTTATGTGGTCTGAAGACAATTGAGACCTGTGGAACCTTCCCCTTGGGGGTAGCTCCTTGAATTCCAGAAGATAACCTTGGGAGACTATTTCTAGGGCCCAAGGATCCAGAACATCTCTTGCCCAAGCCTGAGCGAAGAGAGAAAGTCTGCCCCCCACCAGATCCGGTCCCGGATCGGGGGCCAACATCTCATGCTGTCTTGGTAGCAGTGGCAGGTTTCTTGGCCTGCTTACCTTTGTTCCAGCCTTGCATTGGCCTCCAGGCTGGCTTGGTTTGAGAAGTATTACCCTCTTGCTTAGAGGATGTAGAACTTGAGGCTGGTCCGTTTCTGCGAAAGGGACGAAAATTAGGTTTATTTTTAGCCTTGAAAGACCTATCCTGAGGAAGGGCGTGGCCCTTTCCCCCAGTGATATCTGAAATAATCTCTTTCAAGTCAGGGCCAAACAGCGTTTTCCCCTTGAAAGGTATGTTAAGCAATTTGTTCTTGGATGACGCATCCGCTGACCAAGACTTTAGCCAAAGCGCTCTGCGCGCCACAATAGCAAAACCTGAATTTTTCGCCGCTAATCTAGCTAATTGCAAAGTAGCGTCTAAAGTAAAAGAGTTAGCCAATTTAAGAGCGTGAATTCTGTCCATAATCTCCTCATAAGAAGATTCTTTATCTAGCGACTTTTCTAGTTCATCGAACCAGAAACACGCTGCTGTAGTGACAGGAACAATGCATGAAATTGGCTGTAGAAGGTAACCTTGCTGAACAAACATCTTTTTAAGCAAACCTAACTTTTTATCCATAGGATCTTTGAAAGCACAACTATCTTCTATAGGGATAGTAGTGCGTTTGTTTAGAGTAGAGACCGCCCCCTCGACCTTAGGGACTGTCTGCCATAAGTCCTTTCTGGGGTCGACCATAGGAAACAATTTCTTAAATATAGGGGGAGGGACAAAAGGTATGCCGGGCCTTTCCCATTCTTTGTTTACAATGTCCGCCACCCGCTTGGGTATAGGAAAAGCTTCGGGGGGCACCGGGACCTCTAGGAACTTGTCCATCTTACATAATTTCTCTGGAATGACCAAATTGTCACAATCATCCAGAGTAGATAACACCTCCTTAAGCAGAGCGCGGAGATGTTCCAATTTAAATTTGAATGTAATAACATCAGGTTCAGCTTGTTGAGAAATTTTTCCTGAATCTGAAATTTCTCCCTCAGACAAAACCTCCCTGGCCCCTTCAGACTGGTGTAAGGGCATGTCAGAACCATTATCATCAGCGTCCTCATGCTCTTCAGTATCTAAAACAGAGCAGTCGCGCTTTCGCTGATAAGTGGGCATTTTGGCTAAAATGTTTTTAATAGAATTATCCATTACAGCCGTTAATTGTTGCATAGTAAGAAGTATTGGCGCACTAGATGTACTAGGGGCCTCTTGTGTGGGCAAGACTGGTGTAGACACAGAAGGGGATGATGCAGTACCATGCTTACTCCCCTCACTTGAGGAATCATCTTGGGCATCATTTTCTCTAAATTGTTTGTCACATGCATCACATCTATTTAAATGAGAAGGAACCTTGGCTTCCTCACATACAGAACATAGTCTATCTGATAGTTCAGACATGTTAAACAGGCATAAACTTGATAACAAAGTACAAAAAACGTTTTAAAATAAAACCGTTACTGTCACTTTAAATTTTAAACTGAACACACTTTATTACTGAATATGCGAAAAAGTATGAAGGAATTGTTCAAAATTCACCAAAATTTCACCACAGTGTCTTAAAGCCTTAAAAGTATTGCACACCAAATTTGAAAGCTTTAACTCTTAAAATAACGGAACCGGAGCCGTTTTTATATTTAACCCCTATACAGTCCCTGGTATCTGCTTTGCTGAGACCCAACCAAGCCCAGAGGGGAATACGATACCAAATGACGCCTTCAGTAAGCTTTTTCTGTGTATCTGAGCTCCTCACACATGCATCTGCATGCCTTGCTTCCCAAAAACAACTGCGCATTAGTGGCGCGAAAATGAGGCTCTGCCTATGATTAGAGAAGGCCCCCAGTGAAAAAGGTGTCCAATACAGTGCCTGACGTTTTTTTTTAACATAATTCCCAAGATTAAAATAACTCCTCAAAGCTATAAACCATTAACAATGCTTATAAAATAATCGTTTTAGCCCAGAAAAATGTCTACCAGTCTTTAAAGCCCTTGTGAAGCCCTTTATTCTTATTAATAAAATGGCTTACCGGATCCCATAGGGAAAATGACAGCTTCCAGCATTACCAAGTCTTGTTAGAAATGTGTCATACTTCAAGCAGCAAAGTCTGCACACTGTTCCCCCCAACTGAAGTTACTTCATCTCAACAGTCCTGTGTGGAAACAGCCATCAATTTTAGTAACGGTTGCTAAAATCATCTTCCTCTTACAAACAGAAATCTTCATCTATTTTCTGTTTCAGAGTAAATAGTACATACCAGCACTATTTTAAAATAACAAACTCTTGATTGAAGAATAAAACTACATTTAAACACCAAAAAACTCTTAACCATCTCCGTGGAGATGTTGCCTGTGCAACGGCAAAGAGAATGACTGGGGAAGGCGGAGCCTAGGGGGGATCATGTGACCAGCTTTGCTGGGCTCTTTGCCATTTCCTGTTGGGGAAGAGAATATCCCACAAGTAAGGATGACGCCGTGGACCGGACACACCTATGTTGGAGAAATTAAGTCCTTAATTGTAATGATTTTTCACAATGTCTCTATTCTAATGTCTAGTTAATTGCCATGTGATGCTCAATCCTTATCAATACTTGCTATAACTCTAAAATTTATAGTTTTCTTATGTCACAGTTTTAACCCCCTACAAATTTTATTGTCTGTTTACTTAACTCATCTCACCCTGACCAGATTCTAACATTCCAATTGGCCTTACCAACTGTCTTTGATTAGCAATCAACTAAATTTAGTGGACTCAGCTGACTGCCCTACCTGTATATATTTCAGACTAGTTTGGGGATGTGCATTGTACAGGGGTGCATTCCCTGGGCAGTGTACATTGTAACAATAGCATATGTTCACATTTTCAAAGTGAACATTTTATAAGTGAGGCACTAATTTTTAAGAATTATACAAGGATTCGGCAAGGGCAAGACACAAGGCAAGTACTCTTGTAATACTGTGTTTTTTTGGTATCTCATTGTATCCTTTTGCAAGTGCTGCTGTAACACTGTATCTTATGTGTTTACTTGGTTCCCACTTTCATAATAATGCTCAATATCTTCATATTCCTTTTTGCTACCTCTTGTCTCTATAACAAACAACATTACTCAATTACTCCTTCTTCCTCTCCACCTGCACTGTTCATTAGCCCAGTGATGTTCAACCTTTTTTTTGCCGTGGCACACTTTTTTACTTTTTTTTTAAAAAAATCCAGCGGCACACCACCATCCCAAAATTTTACAAAATCACACATTGTAGCCTAATACAGCATATATATATCTCAAACAAAATTATATGTCACACTGTTGTCAGTCTGCCGCGGCACACCTGAGGATCTCTCACGGCACACTAGTGTGCCACGGCACATTGGTTGAAAAACACTGCATTAGCCCATCTCTCTTATACTCACCTTACTTTTGTACTCATGAACTTTACCTATTCCTAAACACTCTCTCTCCCCCCTGCACTTCAGCCAAAAAACAGTCTCACTACTGCAAATCAGCTTCTCATCTCATGTCACTTTCCCTCTTGCTCATACTAGCTGCTGGCGACATCTCCCCTAATCCTGGTCCCTCACAACCTCCTAGCCTTTCACTTCCTTGTGTGCCTTTCAATAGACTTCATAAACTAAACTCTGGTAACCTTAATCACATTCCTCTTACATCTAAAAACCCCTCCCCCTTCACTTGTGCACTCTGGAACTCTCGCTCTGTTTGCAATAAGCTCACTTCTATCCATGATCTCTTTATCTCCCACTCTCTTAACCTTCTGGCTCTTACAGAAACCTGGCTCTCTGCTTCAGAGACAGCATCCACTGCTGCACTGTCACATGGGGGTCTTCATTTCAGCCACACTCCTAAGTCTGGCAATAGAAAAGGAGGTGGTGTCGGTATTTTACTTTCCTCTAGTTTCACCTTCCAACAAATACAGCCCTTCTCTTCACTCACATTTTCTTCATTTGAAGCACACATGATTCGGTTATTCTCTCCCCTCTCTATACGTGTTGCAGTCATATACCGCCCCCCTGGCTCCCCAACTCAATTTTTAGATCACTTTGCTGTCTGGCTTCCTTATTTCCTTTCCTCAGACACCCCTGCCCTCATTCTTGGCGACTTTAATATCCCTCTTGACAATCTCACTGCCTCCTCTGCAAAACAACTTCTTCAACTGACTTCCTCTTTTGGCCTGTCACAATGGACTGACTCTCCCACTCACAAAGATGGTTATTCCCTTGATCTGACTTTCACCTATCAATGCACTCTTTCAAATTTAACAAACTCCCCTTTTCCTCTCTCTGACCATTATCTCTTAACTTGCAACATCACTTCCCTATCTACAACTCCCCCTCCCTCTACCCCTCACACCAAACTTCACAGAAGCACTGTCACTAGATCTGCATCAGCTCGCTAGCTCTCTCAAACCTCTCCTCTCATCCATCACCTCCTTTTCCTGCCCTGACCAATCTATCTGCCAGTATAATTCCACCCTTACATCGGTCATTGACACTCTGGCCCCTCCAACCTTAGCTCAGAAACCACACTCTCATCCTCAGCCCTGGCATACTCCTCTGACACGATAACTACGCAGATGCTCCCGTACTGCTGAGCGACATTGGAGGAAATCTCGGAGTTCAGCTGACTTTCTTCACTACAAGTTCATCCTGAACTCCTACTATTCTGCCCTTAATCTTTACAAGCAACAATATTTTTCTAATCTCATCTCTACTCTTTCCTTTAACCCTAAACGTCTGTTCTCCACGTTCAACACTCTTCTCCGCCCACCCCCACCTCCTAAAACAACCTCTCTCTCAGCTGAAGATTTTGCAAGCCACTTCAACAACAAAATTGACTCCATCAGAAGTGAAATCAGCTCTCAACATTCTTCCAATTCCCACCCCCTCAAAAGCTCACGATCACCCAAAACCCAAATATCCAAAAATGCAGCTCTTTTGCCCCTGTTAATGAGGATGAAGTTTCTGCCCTTATACTGTCCTCCCACCTCACTACCTGTCCCCTCGACCCCATCCCCTCACAGCTACTCCCCTCCCTCTCTTCTACCCTCACCCCCATACTCACACACATTTTCAACCTCTCCCTCAGCACTGGTATATTTCCCTCATCTCTAAAATATGCACTGGTCACACTTATCCTCAAAAAACCTTCCCTCGATCCAACCTCCCCTTCCAATTACCGCCCTATTTCCCTACTCCCTCTTGCCTCAAAGCTCCTCGAAAAACTAGTTTACACACGTCTATCCCATTTCCTTACACTAAACTCTCTTCTTGACCCACTGCAATCTGTATTTCGTTCCCATCACTCTACAGAGACAGCAATTGTCAAGGTTACCAATGACCTACTTACAGCAAAATCCAAAGGCCACTTCTCTCTGCTTATCCTCCTTGACCTGTCTGCAGCCTTTGACACTGTTGACCACCCTCTTCTGCTCCAAACCCTCCAATCCTTCAGCATCTGTGACACAGCTCTCTCGTGGTTCTCTTCTTATCTGACTAACCGTACATTTAGTGTAGCCTTCTCCGGAGTATCCACTGCCCCGTTACCACTTTCTGTTGGGGTACCTCAAGGCTCTGTCCTTGGTCCCCTTCTCTTTTCAATCTACACGTCGTCACTAGGTTCCTTAATAAAGTCCCATGGGTTTCAATACCATTTGTATGCCGATGACACCCAAATCTACCTCTCTGCACCAGACCTTCCTCCTTCCTTAATAACCCGTGTCACTAACTGTCTTTCTCACATCTCATCTTGGATGTCCTCTCACTACCTTAAGCTAAATCTCTCCAAAACTGAACTCCTTATTTTTCCCCCTTCTTCCAATGTCTCCACCCCCAAAATTTCTTTAACTATTGATAATTCCATCTTTACCCCTACCCCGCACGCCCGATGTCTTGGGGTCACACATGACTCAGATATTTCCTTCATTCCTCACATTCAGTCCTTGGCTAAAGCCTGCCGCTTCCACCTTAAAAACATCGCTAAAATTAGACATTTCCTTACACAAGATACAACCAAGATTTTAATCCACTCTCTCATCCTTTCCCGCCTCGACTACTGCAACTCCGTCCTCTCTGGTCTACCTAGCTGCCGCATAGCTCCTTTACAATCCATTATGAATGCCTCTGCCAGGCTCACCTTCCTTACTCTTCGCTCTTCATCTGCTGCACCTCTCTGCCAATCCCTTCACTGGCTTCCTCTTGCCTCTAGGATTAAACATAAAATCCTCACCCTGACATATAAAGCTCTCAACTGCACTGCTCCCCCCTACATCTCAGAACTTGTCTCTAGATACCCTCCCTCCCGTCCCCTTCGATCAGCTCAGGATTTCCTCCTCTCCTCCTCTCTTGTTACTTCCTCACATTCCCGTTTACAGGACTTCTCCAGACTGGCCCCTATCTTGTGGAATTCCCTGCCTCGCTCCATCAGACTCTCCCCTAGTTTTAACAGCTTCAAGCACTCCCTAAAAACTCTACTATTCAGGGATGCATACAACCAACACTAACCTTTCCTAACTCCATTACTTTCCCCTTGAACCCCTTAGAATGTAAGCCTATGGGCCCAGCTGTTTACAGATCGCCTCATAAGAGCCGACTACAACAGTGAAACTCTCGGCAGGGCCCTCTACCCACTTGACCCCCACAAAAGCTATCCTGTACACCGCCTATGTTTACAGCGCTGCGTAATCTGTTGATGATAATAATAATAATAATAATATATACACATACATACATACATACAGCAGGCACATAAATAGCTGAACACATGCTGGCTCTCTGTGTACACTTGTCATGTGTAGGACAGCTCTGTCCCTGGAGACTCTATCACTATTATTCAGAATCCTCTAAACTTCAAAGCACAAACACCTTCCAACCTCTCTGGGCAAAATAGAAGGTCACATCCTTCTCATTAGAGTCAACGGCCATCTGTAAAAGCAGCAAGGACTGATTGTCTGTCTGGGAGGGACATTTCTTGTGTAAATCGATGCCCATTTCTGAGAATATATATATATTTTTTGGTAGGATTAAAAAGATCTTTAGTTTTCCTTCAGCTACTGTATATGCAACAATAAGGTCTATTTGGAAGTAAAAAGGGGTTCAGGGTAAGGAAATAATAATTAATAAATGGATAGGAAACCCAAAATTTTATTACATGTGATTTTAAACAACTTTGGGCTAGATTAAAAATGGAGCGCTAATTTATTGAACGCCCATAAATGGGCAAATTCACCTGTTTATGGGCCCGCAATAAATAGCCAGCCATTGCAAGTGGCTGGTTATTGCTAACGCGAACTCGCAGTAGTAATTAGCGCTCAGAAAATTAACCAAAGATCAGACCTCTGGTTAATTTTCTGAATGTCCCCCAATTGGCCCCAAATTTAAGAGTCTTGTAGTTTTTTATTTAAAAATAAAAAACTGCACAAAACAGTTTTTAGGGGTTAAAAGTCACAGGTGTGGGGTGCTATAAAAAAGTGCCTTTACATTGCGGTCTATGGGGAACTGTGTGTTCCCTGTAAATATATAAGTATATATTTATGTGTTATAATGTGTATATACATATATATTTATGTGTTAGTATGTGTATATACATATATATTTATGTGTTAGTATGTGTATATACATATATATTTATGTGTTAGTATGTGATTATACATATATATTTATGTGTTACTATGTGTATATACATATATATTTATGTGTTAGTATGTGTATATACATATATATTTATGTGTTACTATGTGTATAATTATGTGTTACTATGTGTATATACATATATATTTATGTGTTACTATGTGTATATACATATATATTTATGTGTTAGTATGTGTATATACATATATATTT